>NC_059171.1:7545394-7847210 GCF_019923935.1 Bubalus bubalis | reverse complement strand
TATTAATTTGAAATAAAATGTTACTAATAATCATTGTCTAAATCTCTAGGCTCGGCCTTCTCTTGTACTTTTTATTATCCTCTTCAGCTTTTATTTATTTTATTCACTCTAAGTATATTTTTCTAGTTAAAGAGAGAGAGCTTTAGTTTACCTCTACCCAGTCTTGAAAAGTTCATGCCTCTATGCCTCCTCACTCTAAAGCACCAAGTTTATTTTCTGACCTGTAGTGAAATCAGGGAGTGAACAATGACCCTTGGACCAAAGCCCTGAAGTGCCTGTCCAAGGCATTAAATCTTTCTACAGAAAGAAAGATCTTTCTAGATCTTTTCTTACTTATTTCATTGTAGTATCTATTATTGTAGCTTCCACTAGCTATTGGTTTTGGCAAACAACAGTACTGCTAAATTGATAAGGGCTTTAAATATTTTAGCCACATCCATAGTAAAAGATGTAGCAGTGTCTATTTTCTTTAAAATCCAACCTTATTTTTGAACTGACTTCAAATGTCAAGTTAATAAGGTTTTACTCATTAAAATTAGACAGTCTCTTCAGTTGTTGAATATTTAGGGGAATTTTTCCTATTCCACAGTCTAGGCACATTTTGAGTAAAATATATATAACTAGCCTAGGTTACAGAGAAGGCAATGGCCCCCACTCTAGTACTCTTGCCTGGAAAATCCCACGGACGGAGGAGCCTGGTAAGCTGCAGTCCATGGGGTCGCTAAGAGTCAGACACGACTGAGCGATTTCACTTTCACTTTTTACTTTCATGCATTGGAGAAGGAAATGGCAACCCACTCCAGTGTTCTTGCCTGGAGAATCCCAGGGATGGGGAAGCCTGGTAGGCTGCCATCTAAGGGGTCGCACAGAGTCGGACACGACTGAAACGACTTAGCAGCAGCAGCAGCCTAGGTTATGGTTACTTGTGTATCCAGAAGATTATAAATAAATAAGTTGTCATGATTTGGTGACCACTATTCTTGCTTTTTTTTTTTATCAATTTGGGATTGGTGTTTAGATTCAGTGTGAAACAGATCAGGAATTCTCATCCCTCTCTCCCTGTTCTGTGCCTTATAGTGTTGCGGATTCAAATTGTGCTGCACAAGTGAGGTGGGGCTTTTTGAACTACTGTTAGATAGCTAAGCAATACATGTCTCTTGTAGTTGTAGAGTCACTAAATTGTGTCCGACTCTTTTGTGACGCCATGGGCTTCAGCCCCCCAAGCTCCTCTGTCCATGGGGTGTCCCAGGCAAGAATACTAGAGAGGGTTGCCACTTCCTTCTCTAGGGAATCTTCCCCACCCAGGGATCAGACTCACGTTTCCTGCATTGGCAGGCAGATTCTTTGCCACTGAGCCACTAGGTCTACAAAGTTATAAAACCTTTGAAGTAGAACATATTTAGAGATGGAAAAACCTTAGTCATCCGTAAATGAGGTCTAAAGAAAATGCTGAAATTATAGAATCCATTTTTTTCCTCATTATACAGAAAAGTTCAAAAAGGTTATAGACTGTCTCAGTAGCAAGGCTATTAAATGGAAGGCCCCAAGCTGGCAGGGCCCTTTCCAGTGTACCACATGTAAAACAGGCACACAGCTACATTTTTCTCTACATATATATCTTAAGATGACATGATGTGTAATGTGGGTGAATATGAGTGTTTCCATTGTATACTCCATCCTTGTTATTCATGGATTCCATATTTGTAAGTTTACCTGCTTGCTATGATTGATGTTAACCTCAAAATCAATCAATGATATTTAGCTGTAAATTCACAGACAGGGACAGACATAGAGGCAAAAAAATGTGTCACTAATATGCACATTCCCAGTGAAACCAAGCAAGGATGGAGACGCCTGGGGTAGCACAGCCCAGCACAGTGCAAGGGGCTCTGACTTAAGTACACAGGGTTTGAGCCCCAACTCAGGTACCTGTTTGTAGGGCCAGTCAGTTCAGTTGCTCAATCGTGTCCAACTCTTTGGGACTCCATGGACCTCAGCACGCTAGGCCTCCCTGTCCATCACCAACTCGAGTTTACTCAAAATCATGTCCATCGAGTCAGCGATGCCATCCAACCATCTCATCCACTGTCGTCCCCTTCTCCTCCCGCCTTCAGTCTTTCCCAGCATCAGGGTCTTTTCAAATGAGTCAGCTCTTCACGTCACGTGGCCACAATGAATATTCAGGACTGATCGATCCTTTAAGATGGACTGGTTGGATCTCCTTGCAGTCTAAGAGACTCCCAAGAATCTTTTCCAACACCACAGTTCAAAAGCATCAATTCTTCAATGCTCAGCCTTCTTTATGGTCTGAATCTCACATCTATACACGACTACTGGAAAAACCATAACTTTGACTAGATAGACCTTTTAATGTCTCTGCTTTTTAATACGCTGCCTAGGTTGGTCATAACTTTTCTTCCAAGGAGCAAACGTCTTTTAACTTCATGACTGCAGTCACCATCTGCAGCGATTTTGGAGCCCAAAAAAAGAAAGTCTGTCACTGTTTCCATTGTTTCCCTATGTATTTGCCATGAAGTGATGGGACCAGATGCCATGATCTTAGTTTTCTGAATGTTGAGTTTTAAGCCAACTTTTTCACTTTCATCAAGAGGCTCTTTAATTCTTTGCTTTCTGCCATAAGGGTGGTGTCATTTGAGGTTATTGATATTTCTCCTGGCAATAGCCTCAGGCAAATCACTTAACAATTTGAGCCTTGATTTCTTTTTGTAAAATAAAGAAAATAGAATTTACTAATTGCGTTGTTTTAGGATTTAAGATTATAATCTATGTGAGATGTGTATATGTGTGTGTGTTTCCTTTTGGAGCCATGATTTGGCATTCACTGCTATTAGTACATCATGAGAAAAGCTTGGCTGGAAGAAGCACAAGCTGCTGGGAGAAATATCAATAACCTCAGGTATGCAGATGACACCACCCATATGGCAGAAAGTGAAGAGGAACTAAAGAGCCTCTTGATGAAAGTCAAAGAGGAGAGTGAAAAAGTTGGCTTAAAGCTCAACATTCAGAAAACTAAGATTATGGTATCCAGTCCCATCACTTTATGGGAAATAGATGGGGAAACAGTGTCAGACTTTATTTTTTGGGGCTCCAAAATCACTACAGATGGTGGTTGCAGCCATGAAATTAAAAGACGCTTACTCCTTGGAAGGAAGGTTATGACCAACCTAGAAAGCAGATTAAAAAGCAGACATTACTTTGTCAACAAAGGTCAGTCTAGTCAAGGCTATGGTTTTCCCATGGTCATATATGGATGTGAGAGTTGGACTATAAAGAAAGCTGAGCTCCAAAGAATTTATGCTTTTGAACTGTGGTGTTGGAGAAGACTCTTGAGAGTTCCTTGGAATGCAAGGAGATCCAATCAGTCCATCCTAAAGGAGATCAGTTCTGGGTGTTCATTAGAAGGACTGATGCTGAAGCTGAAACTCCAATATTTTGGCCACCTGATGCGAAGAGCTGACTCATTGGAAAAGACCCTGATGCTGGGAAAGATTGAAAGTGGGAGGAGAAGGGGATGGCAGATGGTGAGATGGTTGGATGGCATCACCGACTCAATGGACATGGGTTGGGTGGTCTCAGGGAGTTGATGATAGACAGGGAGGCCTGGCGTGCTGTGGTTCATGGGGTTGCAAAAAGTCGGACACAACTGAGCAACTGAACTGAACTGAACTGTTGACAGCGACTTTACAGAACATAAACTATTGCAAATGGCTAGAAATGACTATTTTTAAGTAAGATCTGAAAGAAAATTTTTAGTATGAAAGAAATAACAGTGACATTTGCTAAATGCTGTTGTATAGAATAAAATCCAGTTGTGGGAGCCTATTAACAAGGGCACAGTAGAGACTATCAGGAATAAACAAAAATTACCTGGAGCAAATAACATTTAAGTCACAGTCTTATGGCTAAGTAGGATTTATTCAAGGGGAAATAAGGACAGGGAAAGAGTATTTTTGACACAGAAATAAAAAAAAAAAACAACCATAAAATAAAGGAAGTACTGTTAGGAAGAAGTGGGAGTTTGAAGCTTTCGAGAAAGGAATTAAAAAGCAGTGTTCAGTTGGCGGGAGTGGAATTATTTTAGGAAGCCTTGATGCAAAAACTTGAGCTGTAGAGAGAGGCCAAATGTGCCCATGGTGAGTAGTGCCATTCAGTAGCATTCTGGCCATATCCACTGTCTGTCATCTACTTCTCGGAAGCATTTCCCAGTGCTTCCAGACCATGGTGCTTGTGTTCACTTGGATTTAAGGAGACAACAGTGTGTATTGAATCGAATTAGGAATCTCCTGACTCACATCTAGTACTGTCTAGTATCAGTCATTGCTTATAAGACCTTGGCCAAGTTATTTAATTTCTGTTTTAAAGTCAGTGTCATCATCGTAAACGGGAGAAATTAAGCTCTATGATCCTTCAGGTACTTCTAACTAAACAGGTCTTTATCATTGTTATTATATTGTTATTATAGACTAGATATGCACATATGCAGTATGTATCACATTAATGGTAAAAGCCAAGTGTTGACAGAAATTATTTAAAGCTGTTTACGTATGACTGTATGTGATATATAAGCGTCATCATTTGTAAAAGATTGGTGTGATGAAACATTGCTTTGTGTATTTTGAGAGTTAACAGCAGTACTGGGCTGCCCTGGGTTTCATAGAGCCAGCACCTATTGCCATTTCAAGTTACTCTTACTAAAATGGCAGAAAAAATATCTTAATGGTCTCATCAAGTAAATTTTCTTAGAAAATATTGCTTGTGAACAAAAGGGGATGATACTTTGGGATAAATGATTTGTGAAACTCCATGCATTTATGCTTAATCATGATCACTAATTACTGCAACATTTATTCCATGCTTCAGTTCAGAAATTTTAGTACCAGTACATGCTTTGAAAAATAGTTATAACACTCTGCTTTAGATTGTGTTAATGTAAAAGGAAAAAATAACAAGGAAAGATAAACAAAAAGGAATATGAGTACAATGGTTCTGTATATAATAAAATTTGGCCACGATAATAATAAAATCCAATATCATCTTAACCCCTATTATCCTTCAAGTCCCACAGTCAAAGAGAACCACCAGAATTCCAATGAAGAAGAGTAATTAAATTGCTTATTAAATGATCTACCTGCATAAATCCAGAATCTATTGCCATTTGAGTCAGGGCCAGAATACTATGCATAAAAGATACCTAGTAATTAAGGGTGATGAATACATGCGTCTGTATCAGGACTCCATGTACATACCACGTAATGTAAAATGTTCAGTCTAGGAATGTAAAGAATGTTTTTAAATTAAGTCATTTATTAGTATCCTACGCTGTAATAATAGGTTACAGAGAAAGACCATATGGCCTTTTCAAAGAATGCCAAGATTTTGATAAACTAACTTCCACAACTCTTTATTTAAAAAAATGAAAAACATTTTAGTTGAATTCAGTTAAATGACTGCCTACTTAATAACCATATATTTACCAGTTTCAAGAAAAATAATATTTCAGTTGAAACATTTTTAGTTAATTCAGGGGAAAATAACTGAAAAGAGATCATGTTCACTGTTGTTAATATTGTCGTTAAAGCTCCCATTGGTGTAATTAGGAAAGAGGAAGAAAGAAACACATATATATTAGAAGAAATTATGACATATTCAACGTTGTCATTGATTCAATTGAATGCATATTTATAGTTTTCTGTTTGTTGTATTTTTTAACTTATTGTTTCCATGTGAAAAGACTAAAACATTCAGCCTTTAATATTAATTCCTTACTGATACCTGTTAGTGTTTCTTTAAAACAAATGTGTATAATTTTAGTTGCCAAAGAACAGGCAGGGACTATTTGTGCAAAATACAAAAACCCTTCTGTGGGACATTAAGTTTATGAATTAGGGGTGATCTGGACAGGGGAATGCTTAGGAGATGCTCTCAGAAATTTCCAGAAAAATGAGTAGACACTTCTGAGACAACAGTGTCCTGGACCGATAGTGTGGCACAGGTAGATTTAGGGAAACAAGTCAGAAAGCACTGGCTGTCCATCCTGAGGCGGTCATCATGGCGCGGTGCTGCTCAGGATGCAGGGCAGGTTCCCTGGGTTAAATGTCATCAGGTCTCAGCGCTGGCTTCGACAGATGCGTTGATTAAAGGCCTGCAGCTGTTCAGATTTCGATACAATTTTAAAAATTGCTTCAGCACAGTTTGAAATTAGTCTTTATTATTAAATGATGTATTTATATTAGCCCTAGTTAATAATTGTAGTGATTGTCAGAATTTTTGATCAAGTACTTTAAGGGTTAAATTTTTTGAGCATGCCTCAATGTTCATTTTGCTATTTTATATTTTATTTTATTTGGTTATTGATAGATTATATTCATTGACTAACCCCAAAATGGAAGTAAAAATGACTAAGATTTAATAAGTCAATATAAAAAGAAGTTCTAATATTTTATTCCATCTCCTCAATAGATTAACTTCCACATTGCCTGTGATGGATAAAGTTCCTATTATAGACCAATGTCCTATTACATCAAATTTACAAATTCCATTTTAAGTCTGAATTTCAGTGGATTTTTTTTCTCACAAAAACCCCATAAAAGTGTTTTATATTTATCTGTCATCTCTCTGTGTCTAATTAGATGAAATACTCTTTTGTCCATTTAACTCATTTTTTAAATATATTTTATTTTTTAATTATTATTTTACTTATTATTATTTTTTACTTTACAATATTGTAATGGTTTTCCCATACATCAACATGCATCCGCCACCGGTGTACACGTGTTCCCCATCCTGAACCCCCCCTCCCACCTCCCTCCCCATACCACCCCTCTTGGGTCATCCCAGTGCACCAGCCCCAAGCTTCCTGTATCCTGCATTGAACCTGGACTGGCGATTCGTTTCTTATATGATATTATACATGCTTTAATGCCATTCTCCCAAATCATCCCTCCCCTCCCTCTCCCACAGAGTCCAAAAGACTGTTCTATACATCTGTGTCTCTTTTGCTGTCTCGCATACAGGGTTGTTGTTACCATCTTTCTAAATTCCATATATATGCGTTAGTATACTGTATTAGCGGAGAAGGCAATGGCACCCCACTCTGGTACTCTTGCCTGGAAAATCCCATGGACGGAGGAGCCTGGTAGGCTGCAGTCCATGGGGTCGCTAAGAGTCGGACACGACTGGGCGACTTCACTTTCACTTTTCACTTTCATGCATTGGAGAAGGAAATGACAACCCACTCCAGTATTCTTGCTTGGAGAATCCCAGGGACAGGGAAGCCTGATGGGCTGCGTCTATGGGCTTGCACAGAGTCGGACATGACTGAAGCGACTTAGCAGCAGCAGCAGCAGCATACTGTATTGGTGTTTTTCTTTCTGGCTTACTTAAAGTACTGTTAATTTATCAATATGATGCTTTGTTACTCTCTGGTATACAGCAAAGTGATTCATTTATATATCTATATATTCACTTTTTAATATTCTTTTTCGTTATGGTTTATTAAAGTATATTGAGTGCATTCCACGTGCTATACAGTAGGATCTTGTTTATCTGTCTCAAATACAGTAGTTTGTTATCTGCTAGCCTCAAACTCCTAACTTATCCTTTCCCTTCCCCTTGGTAACCATAAATTTGTATTCTATGTCTGTGTAAACTCACATCTTAAGACATAAACCTGAATCATTCTTTTTAAAAACATATAGAGATGGTATTTGGTATTTTAATCTTTTGCCTTTTTTTTTTTATACTTGCTTATAGCAGCATGTATGGGTGGAGTTCTCTTCACTCTACAAGTAAATACCTTTTTTCCATGTTGATGCATATGAAAATAAATTTTGCTGATGTGGTTTCAGCTTTAGAATGCTTTTCAGAAACATGGCTATTCTCTATATGGAAAAAAAATGGCATGAATTAAGTGAACACGACCATATTGCAGTACTGATTTTGGTATAACTTTGTTAAATTATGGGACAAGGAGAAAGAAAATACAAGGCAAGTCATATGTGTAAAAATTGTGCTACTTGAAACAGATGCAGTTTGGCTTTTTGTTAACTCTGATGATCTTATAAAAGCACAGGCAGATTCTTCAAGAGTATCCATGGATGGAGACTCTGCTCGGTCACGAGAGATGCAGGAGAGGTGTGGGCACTGTTGAGAGACCACTGAATTCTGACCCACCTAGCTTCATCCGCCCCTGGGGCCCTCCGGTTAATTTCTCCTGCCACTAGCCTTCTGTCTTCTGGGCATTTGTCTTTTTTTTTTTTTTTTTTTTTAACTCTTTACAGCGGAGTTTTATGATTCTTACTTATAAGTACCATGGATTTCTGAGGCTTCATCTGTTTCACTGAAGACTTTGTTGCTTGTTAGAGGGTACGTTCCAATAGAATGTGTGGCAAAGGGTTCTCCCATTTTTTATTTTTTCCTCTTGACCATCAAATGCAGTGGCACCTTTCATGACTAAGTGGAGATTGCCCTCTTTGAGGCCATAATTAGTAAGATCCCAGAAAGTCCTGCCTACAATTCTGTGAGGTGGTTTTTACAAATCTCGCTGTCCTAATTGTACTTGAGAACAATGCACTGGGTAATTCAAACTCTTAAAAGTTTTATACAGTGTCCTTTGATGTTGTCCTAAAACCTCTGAAATATTTTCAGAAGGATGTTACCTTGCCATGCAATACTGCCCTTACTTGATACTAGACCAGTTCTGCCCAAATGAAGTATAATGCAAGCTACACAGGTAATTATAGATACTTGATGGCCATGTTAAAAATGTAAAACAGATTGAATTTAGATAATATATTTTCTTTAATGAAATATATCCAAAATATTGGGCTTCCCTGGTGGCTCAGTGATAAAAAATCTGCCTTCTAATGCAGGAGACATTGATTTGATCCCTAGATTGGGAAGATCCCCTGGAGAAGGGAAGGACAACCCACTCCAATATATTGGCCTGGGAAATCCCATGGGCAGAGAGCCTGGTGGGCTATAGTCCATGGGGTTGCAAAAGAGTTTGACACAACTCAGTGACTAAATAACAACAACCTCCCCCCCCCCCAAATTTTATCATTTCAACATATAATCAATAAAATATTATTGATGAAATATTTTCACTTTTGTGTCCTGCTTCAGTTTTCCTTCAGTTCCACTAGCCACAATGCAAGTTTTACACAGCCGTATGTTTCTATTACATCTGTCCTTGTAATGGACAGTGTAGTGTTGGGTCAGTAATTCACCGTCTGTGTTTCCCTTCTTTAATTGTTTGTAGCTATACTATCCATGCAAACACTCCAATTCATATTATATGACGTCCCCAGATAATAAAGTCATCATATTCCACTCATAACCTTATAACATCTCCTCAAATTGCTTTCTAAAATGTGAAAACTTTCCCATTCTAAGACGATCTTTTGTTTCTACCAAATTGCAGACATGATGTGCCCATCATTCTTTCATTTCATGTCAGTGAAATTTCAGTTATATACGAAAATCCACTCAAGCTCCCATTTAAGTTTTTTATTTTTTTAGTTTTCTGGCCCCACCTTCTGGCACGTGAGATCTCAGTTCTGTCACCAGTGTTGGAACCTATTTCCTCCAACAGTGGAAGCACTGGAGTCTTAACCACTGGAGGCCAGGGAAGTCCTTTCATATTACCATCTTTTTAAAAAAAATTCTGCACCATCTAGAAGAGTTTCACTTATGCATCTTTTGGAGCCTGAGTCATTTCTTCAGCTATACTCTTGGCATATGTTCCACAGTAATTTATATAACTTCTGCAATTCTTCTAAGACTGGATATCCCCAACCATATGTCTCTTATAGTTCTCATCACATCCGAGTTCTAGGGAATTAGCAACCTACACGAAGATACTGTAGCACCAGGATTACAACATACCCACGTCTCTGGGGTCTTCATGGACCACAACTTGTCACGATGAAGCGGCTTGTGTAACTCAGTGAAACGGTGGGCCACGCTGTGCAGGGCCATCCAGGACTGACAGGTCACAGCGAAAAGTTCTGATAAAACATGCTCCACTGGAGGAGGGGATGGCTGTTTTGTCTCCCTGCTTATTTAACTTATATGCAGAGTACATCATGCGAAATGCCGGGGTGGTAGAATCACAAGTTGGAATCAAGCTAGCTGGGAGAAATATCAACAACCTCTGTTTCGCAGATGATACCACTCTAGTGTCAGGGAGTGAAGAGGAACTAAAGAGCCTCTTGGTGAGAGTGAGAGGAGAGTGAAAAAGCTGGCTTGAAATTCAGCGTTCAAAAACTAAGATTGTGGCATTTGGTCCCATCGCTTCTTGGCAAATAGAAGGGGAAAAAGTGGAAGCAGTGACAGATTTTTTTACTTGGGCTCCAGAATCACTGTGAATAGTGACTGTAGCCATGAAATTAAAAGTCGCTTGTTCCTTGGAAGGAAAGCTATGACAAACGTAGACAGCATATTAAAAAGTCGAGAGATTACTTTGCTGACAAAGGTCCATCTAGTGAAAGCTATGGTTTTTCCGATAGTCATATACATACGTGAGAGTTGGATCATAAAGAAGGCTGAGTGCTGAAGAAAGAATTCAGTCGTGGTGCTGGAGAAGACTCTTGAAAGTACCTTGAGAAGTACCATGAGAAGACTCTTAAGAGTCCCTTGGGCTGCAAGGAGATCAAACCAGTCAATCCAAAGGAAATTAACCCTGAATATTCATTTGAAGAACTGATGCTGAAGGTGAAGCTCCAATATGTTGGCTGCCTAATGCAAAGGGCTGACTCATTGGAAAAGACTGATAGCTTATGGTGAATGGTGTCAGATTCATTCGTGATCTCCGAAGAAGATTAACTTCGGGACTGGGGACCAGGCTTGATCACTCAAGAGCTTTTGTGAAGTAGAGATTTATTAAAGCAAAAGAGGGACAGAGGAAGCTTCTGACGTGGACATCAGAAGGGGGACAGAGTGCCCCCCTCGCTAGTCTTTAGCGAGGGAATTATAGACTTTTTAATTAGTTATTACAATAAATCAGAAGAATGTCTCAAGTTTGTGAACATTATGCCAGACCCACTCCCACAATTTACATTTTCGGCTAACAGGATTAGAATTTAACAAAAGAAAGAGCCTACCAGACCCACTCCCATAATATACATTCTAAAATATCAGGATTAGTCAGAAGGTTTCCAGGAAGGAGAAACTGTCCACAAGCAGAATACATTGTTGTTACATAATCCGTAGTGCAGAGTTTAAACTGAGCTGTGTAACCATCACTTCCCGGCTTAAAGAAAAAAAAAAAAAGTTTTATGTGACTAAGACTAAGGAATGTAGAGGAAAGAAAAAAGTTTGCCCTTTCCTCCTCCTTAAGAACCCGAGACCCCCTTTTCATCCCCGGGGACCCTGGACTTCTTATCAACTTGCCTAGGAATTGACTTTCTCAAGACCCTGATGCTGGGAAAGATTAAAGGCACAAGGAGAGGGGGGAGACAGAGGATGAGATGGTTAGATACCATCACCGACTCAATGGGCATGAATTTGAGCAAGCTCTGGGAGAAAGTGAAGGACAGGAGAGCCTGGTATGCTGCAGTCCATAGGGTCACAAAGAGTCAGACATAATTTAGCAACTGAACAGCAACAGGAAGTCTCAGGATTAAACGTGGCAACTGCTGCAGTTTATAACTGACCCGATCACTGTCCAGCGGCATCTCCCCTGCCGTAGATGAGTACTGTTCTCATAATCCGTTACAAATCCTATACTTTAGAACCATGTTATAGGGCTTAGTGTTACCTGGAGGATCAGGGCAAACAAGGATATCAGGACAGCCAAAATTACAGGTTTCAAGATTTTATTTTGAGTGGCGATGGATTAAAAATTATGAGTGTAGGAGGAAGAGAAAATTCAAGGGATCAGTGATGACTGTTTGTATTTGTCCTTTCTAGGCTTTTCTTTCAAATATTTCAGCCATTTTTTTTGCTACATATAAACAAGTACGTGTAACCCAGCATTAGCATCTTACTCAGTGAAGATGCTCAATAAATTTGGGGGATTTCAATCAGTTAATAGTGCTGAGAAATATCTTATGAATTGCTTTAAGATCGTAGCGCATCAAATATCACTGCATGAATGACTGCCGATCAGAAGATGAGGACAGGACTGTCTTACTGATTTTTTAAATCAGAAACAAGAGTGCCATTCTGAGAATGCACTGGACCTGATATTGATAATATAAGTAAATGTTCTAAAAATTGTTCTTTGTGTTGTTAGTTATACACAAAATGCAGGCTTGGTAGTGGATCATAAATTCATTCAATGTCAAATCTACTGTCCAAAGAGTACCAATTTTATAACATATCCCTTAGCAGTAGTTAATTAAACATAATCACCACTATGGTTCACAATAGTGCTTTCAAGCCTGGATAGGTATCAATTCATCTGCTTGGTGCACAGTTTCTGGTAGATCAGAAAAGAGAAGGATGATACATGTTTGTATCCAGTATACTATCTCTGGAAGACATCTATGAGTACCTTGATTAGAATCTTCCTAAAGCTTAGATGAATTTTCCCCTAATAGCACACCAGGATGTAGATGTAAATCTGAAGGCTTTGGGGCTTTGTCTGAATAGCCTGAGTAGAATATTCATAATTATAAGGATTTGAAGAAAATACTGCTAATCATAGTGACAAAATAAGAATATAGCAGAGATACGTTCACAGTAATTAATATTGAGCTGCAGAGCTTTTCACTGCTTTTGCTCATATTCAAAATTCCAAAAGTTTTAAAGTGGGAATTAAAAAAATAAAATGTGAATGTTGAACGTCTTTACTTTTATTTTGATGGCTTAAGAATAGTTAATGTGTATTGCATATATTCTTTTCCCTAAAGCAGATTTATATCACTACTCTTTTAAACTGTGTAATGTAGATAAGATGTTCTAAATTTACTAATGTTCAATAAACAGAAAAAGAAAATCCATTATTGTGAAAATCTTATAGAGTGAAAAAATGTTTAGCAAACAGTAAAAATAACTGCTTTAATTTAGTGTATTACCAGTGAATATCTGTGATATATACATTCAACTGAATTGGTATTTAAAATTCTTTTTCTTAACATAGAAGCAGATGGAATGAAACTTGGCCTAAATAACATTTAATTCATTAAACTAATGCAGAATGATTAAAGGAACTTACAGGGTTGTCATATTTATAATTTAGAGATGGGAAGTGAAAACTTCTCTTCAGTGGCAGGTAATTACCATTCCCTAAGTAGAATTGAGTAAAAATATATGAATCAAAATGACTGAAATGACTGTTTTATATACTTCCCTTCAGGACATGAGACATGAACTGATGAAGCAAGAGATTTTAGTATTATAAATCCTATTTAAAAATATTTTCTTTGAAATCACAGGTAACTAAATTTTGTCTTCACAGTTATTTAGGATAGTTCTTCTCTGGAATTTGCCAAGAGATTGAACTGAGCATTCACAGATACAAGCAATGAGCTTAAAATACAGGAAGCAAAGAATTACTTTCAAATCTTATTTAAGCTTCTGTAGAGACAGCAGGACTATCCTCAAGGGAAATGAGTAACACTCCAGACCAAAGATACAGCAGACCACAGAATATTGGCCAAATATTATACATATGTACATAAACACATTTTGGCAAACATTTAACACACATACAGACACACACATTTACACTTTTAGAGGTATAAGAAGTTACATAAACTCTTGCAATTTAATCTATACATTTGTTATAGGGACATCACTAATACCATTGTTTCTTAATATATCCTTCATGGCCTGATTCTCTGTATTACATTTATTTTTTTTTTGAAATTTATTTGCTTAACATTTTAATTTTTTATAATGTTACAAGATCTGAGTTATACCAGCCTTTAAAAAGTTGTGTGTACTGGATATCAAAAACATGTTTCGAAAGTGTCAGCTAGAAAATAGGGATATCTATGGCATCATTACATTCCTTTTGTTTGCAAAAGGATTGGTAGTGCTGTTATGTTGATTTTATGAAGGTCAGACATGAGGACATTAGATTTATAGCTTATGAGAATATGAGGATAGATTCCTATCTTGTCTAAAAAGAAAAGGAGCACTACTAAGCATTTTCAAATGTTGACAATGGCATATTTATAATGTTGGTGAGCTGTGTTCTCTGGAATTGTTACTGTAACTATGAGCATTAATAAAAGGGCCCCGTGATACAGTTTATTAGATCCAATTCTGATATATTGATATTAAGTAGTATGTAACAAGGATTGAATAGCAACATGGGATTCTGAACAAAATGGCAAATCTATTTTTTGTTCAGCCATGCAGTTGTGTCCTGCAGCATGCCAGCTTCCTTGTCCTTCACTATCTCTTGGAGTTTGCTGAAACTCATGTCCATGCCATCCAACCATCGTCCCCTTCTCCTCCTGCCCTCAATCTTTCTCGGCATCACGATCTTTTACAGTGAGTTTACTCTTTGCATCAGGTGGCCAAAGTATTGGAGCTTCAGCTTCAGCATCAATTCTTCCAATGAATATTCATGGTTGACTTCCTTTAGGATGGACTGGTTGGATCTCCTTGTAGTCCAAGGGACTCTCAAGAATCTTCACCAACATCACAGTTCAAAAGCATGAATTCTTTGCCACTCAGCTTTCTTTATAGTTCAACTCTCACATTGGTAGTGACAACTGGAAAAACCATAGCTTTGACCCTGCAGACCTTTGTCGACGAAGTGATGTCTCTGCTCTTTAATATGCTGTCTAGGTTGGTCATAGCTTTTCTTCTAAGGAGCAAGTGCCTTTTAATTTCATGGCTGCAGTCAACATCTGCAGTGATTTTGGAGCCAAAAAATGTCGGTCACTGCTTCCATTTTTACCCCATCTATTTGCCATGAAATGATGGGATTGGATGCCATGATCTTAGTTTTTTGAATGCTGAGTTTTAAGCCAGCTTTTTCACTCTCCTCTTTCACTTTCATCAAGAGGCTCTTTAGTTCTCTTCACCTTCTGCCATAAGGGTGATGTTATCTGCATATCTGAGGTATTGATATTTCTCCCGGCAATCTTGATTCCAGTTTGTGAGTCCTCCAGCCTAGCCTTTCACATGATGTAATCTGCATACAGATTACAAGTTAAATAAGCAGGGTGACAGTATACAACCTTGCCGTACACCTTTCCCAATTTGGAACCAGTCTGTTGTTCCATGTCTGGTTCTAACTGTTGCTCCTTGACCTGCATACAGATTTCTAACGAAGCAGTTAAGGTGGTCTGGTACATCCATCCCTTTAAGAATTTTCCACAGTTTCTTGTGATCCACACAGTCAAAGGCTTTAGCATAGTCAATGAAGCAGAAGTAGATGTTTTTCTGGAATTTTCTTGCTTTTTCTATGACCCAGAGTTTGTTCGCAATTTGATCTCTGCTTCCTCTGCCTTTTATAAATCCAGCTTGAATATCTGAAATTTCTTGGTTCACATACTGTTGAAGTCTACCTTGAAGGCTTTTGAGCATTATCTTGCTAACATGTGAAATGAGTGCAACTGTGCGGTAGTTTGAGCATTCTTTGGCATTGTCTTTCTTTGGGGTTTGAATGAAAAGTGACCTTTTCCTGTCCTGTGGCCACTGCTGAGTTTTCCAAATTTGTTGGCATATAGAGTACCGCACTTTTAACAGCATCATCTTTTAAGATTTGAAATAGCTCAGTTGGAATTCCATCACCTCCATTACCTCTGTTTCTAGTAATGCCTCCTAAGGTCCACTTGACTTCATACTCCATGATGTCTGGCTCTAGGTGAGTGACCACACCATCATGGTTATCCAGGTCATTAATACCTTTTTTTGTATAGTTTTGCTCTGTATTCTTGCCACCTCTTCTCAATATCTTCTGCTTCTGTTAGGTCATTACAATTTATGTCCTTTATTGTGCCCACATTTGCAGGAAATGTTGCCTTGGTTTCTCTAGTTTTCTTGCAGAGACCTCTAGTCTTTCCCATTCTGTTTTCCTCTATTTATTTGCATTGATCACTGAGGAAATCTTTCTTATCTGTCCTTGCTATTCTTTGGAAATCTGCATTCAGTTGGGTATATCTTTGCCTTTTGCTTTTCTTCTTTTCTCAGCTATTTGTAAGGCCTCCTCAGACAACCATCTTGCCTTTTAGCATTTCTTTATTTGGGGATGGTTTTGATCACCACTTTCTGTACAATGTTACAAACCTCTGTCTGTAGTTCCTCAGGCTCTGTCTACCAGATCCAATCCCTTGAATCTATTTCTCACTTCCACTGTATAATCATAAGGGATTTCATTTAGGTCATACCTGAATGGCCTAGAGGTGTCCCCTACTTTCTTTAAGTCTGAATTTTGCAATAATGAGCTCATGATTTGAGCCAGAGTCAGCTTCTGACTGAATAGAGTTCTTGTTTGCAGACTGTATAGAGCTTCTCCAAATTAAGCTGCAAAGAGTATAATCAATCTGACTTTGGTATTGTCCATTTGGTGATGTCCATGTGTAGAGTTGTCTCTTGTGTTGGTGGAAGAGGGTGTTTGCTATGACCAGTGCATCCTCTTGGCAAAATATATTGGATTAAATATCATTATTTGAAAAGTTTATCAATGAGCATGGGTAATCTATCTTGGTCTTAAAGATATTAAGAATTGCATTCCATAGCTACTTAGCAATATTCTATAATTATTGATTAATACATAAAATTTTTATTCCAAATTGTCTTTTTTTTTTTTTTTACTATTTTAATTGTTTGTGGTTCCTTTTGATCATTATCTAGGCTCACAGAACATAATGAGAAGACTGACCTACAATTTTGATTGTCATAGTTCCTTTTCAGAAATAGCACTATAAGACTATAAATTATTTATGTTCCTATCTGTTTTAGGTGTTTGAGTTCTTCTCAACTATCTTGCCTGGCTAATCATTGCTTTAACTGTAGCGACTTTAATTGTTTACTCTTTAATGGGACTCATTTTCTAGAAGACAAGTTTTTTTGTTGTTGTTGTTAAGGATAGATCAGAAAATCGGGAAATGATGAATAAATATGCCTTTATGTGCAAATTTATTTTTTGGTATGACTCTGACATGTCACACTCAGAGATACAGCAAAGATCAGTTCCCTTCCTTTCATCAAGATCATAGGAGTAGGAATCTGATCAGAGTCATTTCCCTTTCACAGAGTTAACATTCAGGGCTAACAGACTGACTCTTTTACATTTCGGCAGTGCACCTACTGGAATATGTTTTCACATGAATTTCCATGTTGTCCATGGTTTCGTTTCCATACATTTATTCCACACTTTTTAAATTTGTTTACTATTTACTTTATGCCAGGAGCAGTAGTGGGTACTCGAGATGTAAATCTAAATGAGATAGTCTTCCTCCCACTTTGCACCTTTTGTTGGTAATAACAGGTGGAGGGTCACCCTCTAGTTCAGTGAGAATTACTAGCATAGCAGTGATCCCTGGGGGCTTCAGGAACTCAGAGGATTCGGGACCAGTCTCTCAGCAAAGCCAGCTTCTTTGCTATTTAGCTATTCCAAGCAAGAGAAGACACTTTTTTTTTTTTTTTTTTTTCCTGGAATGATTTATTTGAAGCCAGACTGGTAGCAGAGATTGAGCTCTGGAATCCCATTACGTTCTATTTCATTTGATTTGTCTAAAATTATGGAATCATGGGACTCTGACTCCTAGTCTCTGTGGAAGAAATTTCAAGGTCAGGTAGTCAAGGGTTTCATTTAATATTCTGGAACACATTCCCTTTCGGTGACTATTACTCCCCTTACAGAATGCTTACAAAACATCTCTGCTAGAAGTTCTCCAGCCATCAGTGCTGACTGGTCTATAATTTTGAACATCTGTCTCTTATCAACCTTTTCATAGGTTTCACAGTGGTATGACCCTAGGTTTTGGCTACTTTCCTGTTTTTTTGTGACAACACAGATATCCATCATGGTTATGTGATCACATTTACCTGGAAGTTATTCCATTTATTGGCTATAGATATAGACATCAAATTATAGATGTATAATATTATAGTAATTATATTCTCCAGAATATTATTTGCCTGGATTTAAAGATAACTGTAGTGAGAAGGCAATGGCACCCCACTCCAGTACTCTTGCCTGGAGAATCCCAGGGATGGAGGAGCCTGGTGGGCTACATTCCATGGGGTCACTAGGAGTCAGGCATGACTGAGCGACTTCACTTTCACTTTTCACTTTCACGCACTGGGGAAGGAAATGGCAACCCACTCCAGTGTTCTTGCCTGGAGAATCCCAGGGACGGCGGAGCCTGGTGGGCTGCCGTCTATGGGGTCACACAGAGTTGGACACAACTGAAGCGACTTAGCAGCAGCAGCAGCAGCAGTAGTGAGGTCTTCGTCTCAATGTTCCTGTTTTTTTTTTTTTTTTTTTTCATTTTATTTTTAATTAGAGGATAATCACTTTGCAATATTGTCATAGTTTCTGCCAGACTTCAACATGAAACAGCCACAGGCATACACGTGTCCCCACCCTCTTAGGCCTCCCTCCTCGCTCCCTTCCTATCCTGCCCCTGTAGCTTGTCCCTGCATCATACAGTAAATCCCCACTAGCTATCTGCCTTACATATAGTAATATAACTGTTTGAATGCTACTCTCTCAGGTCATCCCTCCTTCTCCCTCCCCGACTGTGACCAAAAGTCTGTTCTCTATGTCTGTGTCTCCTTTGCTGCCCTGCAAATAGGATCATCAGTTCCATCTTTCCAGACTCCATATATATGCATTAATATATATTTGTCCTCTCTTGCTGATTTGCTTTACAGTATTGTATAGTAGGCTCTAGGTTCATGCACCTCATTAGAACTGAGTCAAATGCATTCCTTTTTTTTTTTATAGCTGAGTAATATTCCATTGGGTATATGTACCATAACTTCTTTATCCGTTCATCTGTCAGTGGACATCTGGGCTGCTTCCACGTCCTAGCTATTGTGAATAGTGCTGCCATAACCACTGAGGTACATTTATATTTTTCAGTTTTGATTCCCTGAGAGTATGTCCCAGTAGTGGGATTTCTGGGTCATATGGTAGTTTTAGTCCTGGTTTTTTAAAGAAATCTCCATACTGTTCTCCATAGTGGCTGTATCAGTTTCATTCCCACCAACAGTGCAAGAGGGTCGTCTCACTTTTCTCTTAATCACGTTTTTTCTTTCACTGTTTGCAGTGTTTTTTTCCTCATGGATAAATAGACACAAAATAGAATTTATTTTGATCTTGCACATATGTTTTAAGCACTAAGCTGTATATCTTATTTGTTATTTTTCTTATTCTGGCATGACTTAATACCATGTTCTCTTTTTGTGAGATTCAGAGATGATTGGAGATTAATGGTGATGATTTTGATGATGAGGATGTGATGCTATAAATAATTATAATTTTACTCCTTATATGACAGCCCTCGTATGATAATGATGATCTATGACATCAGCTACTAACAGATACACGCTCTCATTCAGCTTCCATAAAACCTTTTATGAGGTAGGTATTGCCTCCATTTTATAGATGGATGAATTGAGAGCTTAAATATCTGTTAAGTTGCGGAACTAGTGTTCATATCCAGTCTTATGTAGACCCAGCTGCTGCTGCTCCGTCGCTTTAGTCGTGTCCGACTCTGTGCGACCCCACAGACGGCAGCCCTCCAGGCTCCCCCATCCCTGGGATTCTCCAGGCAAGAACACTGGAGTGGGTTGCCATTTCCTTCTCCAGTGCATGAAAGTGAAACGTGAAAGTGAAGTCATTCAGTCGTGTCCGACCCTCAGCGACCCCATGGACTACAGCCCACCAGGCTCCTCCACCCATGGGATTTCCCAGGCAAGAGTACTGGAGTGGGGTGCCATTGCCTTCTCCTGTAGACCCAGAGCCATATATATATAACTGTAATGCAATATAGAGATACAAATTTTACATATTTAAATAAAAACTTTATTATATAGCAAGTTCCTGTGTACTTGTTTTGTGGCTGTGCTTCTTACTACTTCACTTTTAACATTTCAGCATTTTTTGTCAGTAATGCTCAGTTTTTAGATATTTTCCATTTTGGTTGTAAATGTGGTCTTACTAATTATCTGGAGCTTTGAGAATCAACTTTCCTAAAATCTGAACCCATGACTGACAGTGCCTGATGTGCCATTCATTAGCTCATGACGCAGCAGCAGCAGCAGCAGCTCATATATAAATAAGTTCTTTTCAAGATTCCTCTTGTATGCAGTTTACTGAAATATTTTTTTTATTTTGCTGTTGTTGTTCAGAGACACATATAGAGATGAACATCTTTCTTTACTTCCATAATACAAGTTAGGGAAGAATGACAGAAAGTACATCAAGAATTAACCCATCTGTGTTCTTCCATAGTAAATTAGAATTCTAGTAGGTCAGAAGTAGTTAAAGTTGCTCATAAGTCTCTTTTTATAACCTATAAGTTTTGCAATCTAGAAATTATTACTTCTTTATTCTGATTTGATAATCTTTGTATACATTCCTAAAGAATATTGCATTTTTCCTCATTAATCTTATATTAAGTGCTCCTGGAATTTAAATAATATTCTAGGTCCAAATCAACTGTGCCTACTTTCGTGAAGTCGTGAAGTCGCTCAGTCATGTCCGACTCTTCGTGACCCCATGGACTGTAGCCCACCAGGCTCCTCCATCCATGGAATTTTCTAGGCAAGCGTACTGACGTGGGTTGCCATTTCCTTCTCCTCGTCCAGTTAATTCTATGCATCTAGCGAATGCCAGCTACTCTACCAGTTCCTGTACATAAAGAAGTAAACAAGGGAGATACGCTTATTATTCATCTTTAAGACACTTGCTGGAGTGTCTGGAACTTGTTTGGAGTCTGACTCAAATAACAAACTCTTTCTAGGAACTCTGATGGGAAAATAATTCATTACATAAGAGTAATAAGTTTCGATGAGTGTTAAAAGAGACACCAGAAGATTTTGGAGGCACAAAACAGCTTTGGCTTATTGAGGCTTTTAAGGAAAGATTTTGAAGGAAATGACAGTTGGTCTGACAGCCAATGGAACATACACATGTTGCTTCTAGATTTTTATTTTGTGCCAAGGACTTTTTTTTTTAATAGGCTTAGCCCAGGCATAGATTAATTCAATAACCATTTCATCCCTGGCTCTTTTTATGACTGTGAGCAGGTTCTCTAATTTTCAGTGTCCATATCAATAAATTGTGTCTAATAGTTTACATATTCAGTGAGATATCTGTAAATGATTTTGTAAACTATATATTGACTTTCAAATAATTTCTCTTCTTATGCTTCTAATTATATGTAAGATACTGTATGGATTGCAGTGGGACTACAGCAATTGCTGACCCAGTTCTCCGGTTCCTGCACAGGTTATTCACGTTGTCTTCTTTTTCTCCCGGGTATTTAGAGATTCAGTTCAGTCACTCAGTCCTGTCTGACTCTTTGCAACCCATGAATTGCAGCATGCCAGGCCTCCCTGTCCATCACCAACTCCTGGAGTTCACCCAAACTCATGTCTGTCGAGTCTGTGATGCCATCCAGCCATCTCATCCTCTGTCGTCCCCAGATGTCCCAAATTCATTAAAAATATTTAACTGACTGCATGACTCAAGTCTGGTTTTAAGTTTCCTACTTCAAAGTTATGACATTTGAATAACGCTGTATTGCATTTATTCAACACATATTTACTAAATTCTCTGAGTCACTATATTGGATTCTTAGGATATAGTAATGTCCTCTGTGGTAGCTGATTATGAAGGTAGTGCCATCCCAGAAGTGTTGAAGTGCTTGAATGTGAGCCTGGTGATTTAATCCCACAGTAACAGTGTTAAATGATGCTATAGTCTGGATTCTAAGTAGATAAAAGAAACAAGGGGTAAGATTTTTTTATGCCTGGGTCTAAAACTGTGGTGGTGGAGAAGACTCTTGAGAGTCCTTTGGACTGCAAGGAGACCAAACTAGTCAATCCTAAGGGAAATCAGTCCTGAGTATTCACTGGAAGGTCTGAAGCTGAAGTGCCAATACTTTGGCCACCTGATGTGAAGAACTGACTCATTGGAAAGTCAGGCTGTCACTGGAAAAGACCCTGATGCTGGGAAAGATCAAAAGCAGGAGGAGAAGGGAACAACAGAGGATGAGATGGTTGGTTGGCCTCACCGAATTGACGGACATGAGTTTGAGCAAGCTCTGGGAGTTGGTGATGGACAGGGAGGCCTGGAGTGCTGCAGTCCATGGGGTCACAAAGAGTCGGACTTGACTGAGCAACTGAACTGAACTGAACTGAATACTAATTATTCTAGTTTCAGTGAACATGTGAACCATATGCATTTTATTTTGTTTTAAATTTCTTTAAAGATTTTTTTTTTATGTGGACCATTTTTAAAGTCTTTATTGACTATGTTACAATATTGCTCCTGTTCTTTGCTTTGGTTTTTTGGCCACGAGGCAAGTGAGATCCTAGCTCCCTGGCCAAGGATCAAACCTGCCCCTCTGCTTTCGAAGGCAGAGTCTTAACCATTGGACCACAAGGGAAGTCCCAACATAAACATTTTAAAAGAATTGTTTGTAAAATAAACTCATATTTTGTCTAGTTTTTTCTTTGAATTCCACCTAAAAACTCTTCCATTTCAAATGGGTGTATCAGGAGAATACTAAACGTTTTAATAGATTATAGAGCTTGCTGCTGCTGCTGCTGCTAAGTCCTTCAGTTGTGTCCAACTCTGTGCAACCCCATAGATGGCAGCCCACTAGGCTCTTCTGTCCCTGGGATTCTCCAGGCAAGAACACTGGAGTGGGTTGCCATTTCCTTCTCCAATGCATGAAAGTGAAAAGTGAAAGTGAAGTCGCTCAGTCGTGCCCGACTCTTAGCGACCCCATGGACTGCAGCCCACCAGGCTCCTCCGTCCCTGGGATTTTCCAGGCATGAGTACTGGAGTGGGTTGCCATTGCCTTCTCCAGTGACCAATAGTGTGGATGCCATTCCCAGACCTGCGTCAGATGCCAGGAAATACACCCTGGTCTCACTTTTGTGTTATTTGTTTTTCTTGATCATTTTTTGTGTGTTTCTGACTAAATGTGCGTTCCTATGATCTCTCTTCCTGTTTCTCTGTTTCATTCCTGAGATGGTGCTAGGTCTTTTTCTACTTTGGTCATGACTCATCCTGGTTGCCCTATGGAGTGTTTTATTATAGTGCTGGTACTTGCTGCTTTGCTCTTCTTGATATTTAGGGCATTCTCAGTGAAAGAGAAGTCGCGGTGTTTATAGCAGGGACACTGTTGCTTGGGCTTGAATGCCATAGATCAGGCCCTTTTCGTGGCTGCAGATAAAGTCTGAAGGACCACTCTCTCTGTGAATTGCAGTGTCACATCGTATACTGGTCAAATCTTCTCTGGACCCTGGCAGAAGCACCCGGGTGTGTTAAAATTTTATTACAATGCACTTAATAACCAGTTGGTATTATTTTCCATGAAAAATCTGTAAAAATTATAAAGGCAGTGACATGCTAATGTTGAAACAACTTGCGTTTGTGTGCTAAGTTGCATTAGTTGTGTCTGACTCTTTGCGTCCCTATGAACTGGGGCCTGCCAGACTCCTCTGTCCATGGGGTTCTCCAGACAAGAATACTGGAGCGGGTAGCCATGCCCTCCTCCAGGGGATCTTCCTGACCCAGGAGTCGAGTCCACATCTCTTGTGTTGGCAGGTGAGTTCTTTACCACTTGTGCTTCTTGGGAAGCCCCAAAACACCTTGGGACATTACCAATATACCCAAACTTTCTTGTGTGATCTGTGAACTGTATAAGTATCTCTCCCTTATCAGCGAGTGCCATGGTTTCTGGTTGCCTGTTACACAAAACCCAGGGCATTAGCTTCTTATACTTGAGGAACTCTGCCAAGATTCCCGATCCCAAATTCCTGTAAGGAACTCAGCCTGCCTTTGGATAGGGGATGCAGCTAAGAAGCATGGCAGGTGTTTAATGTTTTCAATATGGGAGGTGTCACCCTGGGGACGGAAAGAATGGAAAGCTAGTAAGTAGAGATATTAAGAAACAAAGAGCAATAAAAAGTGGGGAATTTGAAATAGAAAACATATCTGTTGACATGAGAATGAATGAACGCATTGCATTTGCACCAATGTCTGTCAGATGGACAGGAAGGAAAATCAAAATCTTTGTTTAAAATCCATTTTCTTGGAAGACTAGATCAATGATTTTCTAACTGGCTTCTTGAGAGAAATTTGCTTAAAAAATGTTATTCTTATTATGGTTCCAGCCCCAACTTCCACCCTTTTAAACCAGTGAGGCCTCTGTTTTATCTCTTTTATTTGTAGGACTTCCTATAAGGTTTTTATTTGAAGGAGGGAAAAAAGAAAAAAAAAAAAAAGAAATATCTGCAAAAAAAGGAATGCAAATTGTAGAATTAGACTACACACACTCCTCAGAGTTCTTCCTTGTGTTCATCAGTATGTTTGTTGAATAGATGAATGGCTTAATTTCAGGTGGAAAATTTGTCTTTTGTTGGAGATTCTAGTGTATTTGGTAAGATTTTTCCATTTCATAAGAAAATCAGATCAGATCAGTTCAGTCGCTCTGTCATGTCCGACTCTTTGCGACCCCATGAATCGCAGCACACCAGGCCTTCCTGTCCATCACCAACTCCCGGAGTTCACTCAGACTCACGTCCATTGAGTCCGTGATGCCATCCAGCCATCTCATCCTCTGTTGTCCCCTTCTCCTCCTGCCCCCAATCCCTCCCAGCATCAGAGTCTTTTCCAATGAGTCAACTCTTCCCATGAGGTGGCCAAAGTACTGGAGTTTTAGCTTTAGCATCATTCCTTCCAAAGAAATCCCAGGGCTGATCTCCTTCAGAATGGACTGGTTGGATCTCCTTGGAGTCCAAGGGACTCTCAAGAGTCTTCTCCAACACCACGGTTCAAAAGCATCAATTCTTCGGCACTCAGCCTTCTTCACAGTCCAACTCTCACATCCATACATGACCACAGGAAAAACCATAGCCTTAACTAGACGGACCTTTGTTGGCAAAGTAAGGTCTCTGCTTTTGAATATGCTATCTAGGTTGGTCATAACTTTCCTTCCAAGGAGTAAGCATCTTTTAATTTCATGGCTGAAGTCACCATCTGTAGTGATTTTGGAGCCCAGAAAAATAAAGTCTGACACTGTTTCCACTGTTTCCCCATCTATTTCCCATGAAGTCATGGGACTGGATGCCATGATCTTCGTTTTCTGAATGTTGAGCTTTAAGCCAACTTTTTCACTCTCCACTTTCACTTTCATCAAGAGGCTTTTGAGTTCCTCTTCACTTTCTGCCATAAGGGTGGTGTCATCTGCATATCTGAGGTTATTGATATTTCTCCATGCAATCTTGATTCCAGCTTGTGTTTCTTCCAGCCCAGGGTTTCTCATGATGTACTCTGCATATAAGTTAAATAAGCAGGGTGACAATATACAGCCTTGACGAACTCCTTTTCCTATTTGGAACCAGTCTGTTGTTCCATGTCCAGTTCTCACTGTTGCTTCCTGACCTGCATACAGATTTCTCAAGAGGCAGGTCAGGTGGTCTGGTATTCCCATCTCGTTCAGAATTTTCCATAGTTTATTGTGATCCACACAGTCAAAGGCTTTGGCATAGACAATAAAGCAGAAATAGATGTTTTTCTGGAACTCTCTTGCTTTTTCCATGATCCAGCGGATGTTGGCAATTTGATCTCTGGTTCCTCTGCCTTTTCTAAAACCAGCTTGAACATCAGGAAATTCATGGTTCACATACTGCTGAAACCTGGCTCGGAGAATTTTGAGCATTACTTTACTAGTGTGTGAGATGAGTGCAATTGTGCAGTAGTTTGAGCATTCTTTGGCATTGCCTTTCTTTGGGATTGGAATGAAAACTGACCTTTTCCAGTCCTGTGGCCACTGCTGAGTCTTCCAAATTTGCTGGCATATTGAGTGCAGCACTTTCACAGCATCATCTTTCAGAATTTGGAATATCTCAACTGGAATTCCATCACCTCCACTAGCTTTGTTTGTAGTGATGCTTTCTAAGGCCCACTTGACTTCACATTCCAGGATGTCTGGCTCTATGTGAGTAATCACACCATCGTGATTAATCTACTGTTTTCTATGTGCACCATACTAGAAACTTCAATTTCTTTCCTTTGACTTCTTCATTCCCATTAGTATATAATGATAATGCAGTTTTCAATGTCATTGAATAAGAAAGTGCTGTGAATTTTAGAACCAGTTATAGAATTTTCCTAAATCTCTTAGGTTATCTAAAATTTCTTAAATTTTAGCATGCTTACAATCTTGCATGCTAGGCTTCAGCATTATGTGAACCAAGAACTTCTAGATGTTCAAACTGGTTTTAGAAAATGAAGAGGAACCAGACATCAAATTGCCAACATTTGTTGGATCACAGACAAGCAAGGAAATTCCAGAAAAACATCTACCTCTATTTCATCCATTACACTAAAGTCTTTGACTGTGTGGATCATAACAGACTGTAGAAAGCTCTTAAAGAGATGGGGATACCAGACCATCTTACTTGACTCCTGAGAAACCACTGTGAGGGTCAAGAAGCAACAGTCAGAACCCTGTATGGAACAACTTGACTGGTTCAGGATTGAGAAAGGAGCATGACAGGGCTGTCTGCTGTCACCCTGCTTGTTTAATCTAAATGCTGAGCACATCATGAGAAATGTTGGACTGGATGAGTTACAAACTAGAATTAAGATTGGGGAGAGACACAGCAACAACCTCAGATACGCAGATGATACCACTCTAATGGCAGAAAGTGAAGAAGAACTAAAGAACCTCTTGATGAGGGTGAAGGAGGAGAGTGAAAGAGCCGGCTTAAAACGAAATATTATGAAAACTAAGAACATGGCTTCTGGCTCCATTACTTCATGGCAAATTGAAGGGGAAAAGGTAGAAGTAGTGACAGATTTCCTTTTCTTGGGCTCTAAAATCACTGCGGATGGTGACTATAGCCATGACATCAGAAGATGATTGCTTCTTGGCAGGAAAGCTATGACAAAGCTAGACAGTGTGTTGAAAAGCAGAGACATTACTCTGCCGACAAAGGTCCATGTAGTCAAGGCTACGGTCTTCCCAGTGGTCACGTATGGCTGTGAGAGCTGGACCATAGGAAGTGGGAGAACTGAAGAGTTGATGCCTTTGAACTTTGGTGCTAGAGAAGAGTCCTGAGAATCTCTTGGAAAGTGAGGAGATCAAACCAGTCAAGCTTAAGGGAAATCAACCCTGAATACTATTGGAAGGACTGATGCTGAAGCTGAAACTCCAGTATTTTGTTTCTCTGATGCAAACAGCTGACTCATTAGAACTGTCTTGGATGCTGGGAAAGACTTGAGGGCAGAAGGAGAAGAGGGCATCAGAGGATAAGATGGCTGGATGGCATCACAAGATGTTCATCCGGATGCAATGGACATGAGCTTGAGCAGACTTCAGGAGATGGTGAGGAACAGGGAGGCCTGGCATGCTGCAGTCCATGGGGCTGCAAAGAGTCAGACATGACTGGGCGACTGAACAATACAATTTTCTTAAATATTTTCCCTAATTTCTGTATTTTCCACTTTTTATTTACTTGTCAGTAAACTATGATGAGCTTACACAAATTTGACTCTACTAAATATATATACAACCTAAATTTCCTCATGAATTTTCCTTTCAGTGTTTGTAATAGTATCATTTTACAATGTGCTGTATCTGATAATTCTATAGCCCTTAGTTTTTAACACAGCAAAATTCTCAGCTGACCCTGAGCTGGCATTCTTTTTTCTGCATTCAGTGAGTCAAGTGCCTGCTCTTCAGCAGGTGCTGTGTTGGCTATATAAAAGTAGGGCAGGTGTGGTTCTTAGCCTACAAGAGCTCACAGTCTTCTGAGAGGAGGTAGGCAGATTAGTAAGCACACGGGTGTTATGTCAGCAGAGAAATCACAGTAAATGGGAGCGAGTCTTGGTTACAAGAAAGCACTTGAAATCTGAAAAGATTTAGATTTGAGACTTGACCGCTGCTCCCAATAGTGTCTTAGACAAGTTGCTTAACCTTTTGAACAGCTTTTCGTTTTCACAGCTGTAAAATGGCAATGGATCACCTCCAAAATTTTGTGAGAATGAGATGGCCATGCTTTCTAAAGTATTTTGCAATTCATGACGTTCTGTAGAAATTTTAGGGCTCTCTCCCTCTAGGTCCTGCTATGTAAAAGCAAATGAAAGTTCACGATATTTATAGGCAGGGGTCAGATGGGAAAATGTGGAATAAGAATAATATCATAGTATCCCACAAGTTCCATATAAATGAGCACTTATATACGCATCTTCTGTGTATACACATATTCATTTCCCGTGTTATTCCTTCTTTAGGGCCTATTTTAGAATAGTTACTAGATTCTCAATTAACATGGACAGTTTCTGTGAGGAAGCATAGAAAGAAAAGTTTTTCAAGAGTCATGAAATAGCTATTTGAAGGTAATTGCCACTGATTCAGCATGATTGAAATCCAAATGAAAAAACTGGTTGGAAAAAGATTGTGATGTGTTCCCTTATTCATGCTCTAGGGCCTCCTGTTAAAAAGCAAAACAGTTGTTCACCTCAGGTAGGCACATTTTATATTTTTACGAACTGCTAAGTGGATCATCTCAGCATTAAATGGAACTATATGCTATGACGAATTTCCTCAAAGTCTTAACATGACCATTATTCCATTGTAGGAGGGATCTTGGGAAAATTGGGTGTCAGATGGGTGGAAATATGATGCCACAAAATGATCCCTGGGTGAGGTGGCAGGAAACCTGTTTCTTATGTAATTATTTGACAATTTCACTGTGTTGTCTGATCTAAAAAATGATACAGGTCTACTAGCTAATCTGTAAAACTGCCTACAATACTGTGACTATATAAAAAGTTGTTGAACTTCAACTTGAATTTCACTTTTTTTTCAACTGAAGAAAGTTATGTTGAAGAATAGCATATTCAGTAATACTCAGATAATGTTAGCCTAAACACATCTATAGATCACAGAGTCAGAGGGAAATTAAGACTTTATCTAGTCTATTAGGTCTTCAGTTCAGTTCAGTTCAGTCGCTCAGTCATGTCCGACTCTTTGCAACCCCATGAATCACAGCACGCCAGGCCTCCCTGTCCATCACCAACTCCCAGAGTTCACCCAGACTCATGTCCATCGAGTCAGTGATGCCATCCAGCCATCTCATCCTCTGTCGTCCCCTTCTCCTCCTGCCCCCAATCCCTCCCAGCATCAGAGTGTTTTCCAATGAGTCAACTCTTCACATGAGGGGGCCAAAGTACTGGAGTTTCAGCTTGAGCATCATTCCTTCCAAAGAAATCCCAGGACTGATCTCCTTCAGAATGGACTGGTTGGATCTCCTTGCAGTCCAAGGGACTCTCAAGAGTCTTCTCCAATCTGCTTTTGAATATGCTATCTAGGTTGGTCATAACTTTTCTTCCAAGGAGTAAAGCATCTTTTAATTTCATGGCTGCAGTCACCATCTGCAGTGATTTTGGAGCCCCCCAAAAATAAAGTCTGACACTATTTCCACTGTTTCCCCATTTACTTCCCATGAAGTGATGGGATCAGATGCCATGATTATTGTTTTAGCTGGAGGTTTCAGGAGGGACTTTAGAAGTGGGGAGGAGTGTTTTTGTTTGCCACAGTAATAGGGACACCCCTAGAATTTTGGGGGACAGTGATGCTAAAGTCTTATAATGTTGGGAATTGTCCTACATGATGAAGAATTGTCTTTTACAGAATACCAATACCAATTCAGAAAAAAATAGTAAAGCAAACTCTCATTTTATAAATGTTGTTGTTGTTTAGCCTCTCAGTAATGTCTGCCTCTTTGCAACCCCATGGACTGCAACACACCAGTCTTCCCTGTCCTTCAACGTCTCCCAGAGCTTGCGATCCTTGCAGTCCAAGGGACTCTCAAGAGTCTTCTCCAACACCATAGTTCAAAAGCATCAATTCTTTGGTTCTCAGCTTTCTTTATGGTCCAACTCTCACATCTATATATGACTACTGGAAAAAACCATAGCTCTGACTATATGGACATTTGTCGGCAAAGTAAGGTCTCTGCTTTTTAATATGCTATCTAGGTTTGTCATAGTTTTTCTTCCAAGGAGTCTTTTAATTTCATGGCTGCAGTCACCATCTGCAGCGATTTTGGAGCCCAAGAAAGTAAAGTCTGTCACTGTTTCCATTTATTCCCCATATATTTGCCGTAAAGTGATGGGACCAGATGCGATGATCTTCGTTTGCTGAATGTTGAGTTTTAAACCAGCTTTTTCACTCTCCTCTTTCTCTTTCATCAAGAGGCTCTTTAGTTCTTTGCTTTCTGCCGTAATGGTGGTGTCATCTACATATCTGAGGTTACTGATATTTCTCCTGGAAATCTTGATTCCAGCTTGTGCTTCATCCAACCTGGCATTTCACATGATATACTCTGCATATAAGTTAAATAAGCAGGGTGACAATATATAGCCTTGATATATACAGCCAGTCTGTTGTTTCATGTCTGATTCTAACTTGCTTCTTGACCTGCATACAGGTTTCTCAGGAGGCAGGTCAGGTGGTCTGGTATTCCCATCTCTTTAAGAATTTTCCAGTTTTTTGTGATCCACACAGTCAAGGCTTTAACATAGTCAATGAAGCAGAAGTAGATGTTTTTCTGGAATTTTCTTGCTGCTTCTATGATCCAACGTATGTTGGCAATTTGATCTCTGGTTCCTCTGCCTTTTCTAAATCCAGATTGAACATCTGGAAGTTCTCAGTTCACGTACTATTGAAGCCTTGCTTGGATAATTTTGAGCATTACTGTTATCGTATGAAAAAAGTGTAGTGGTGTGGTAATTTGAACATTATTTGGCTTGGCTTTTATTTGGGATTGGATTGAAAACTGACCTTTTCCAGTCCAGGGGCCATTGCTGAGTTTTCCAAATTTGCTGGCATGTTGAGTGCAGTACTTTCACAGCGTCATCTTTTAGGATTTGAAATAGCTCAGCTGGAATTCCACCACCTCCACTAGCTTTGTTCGTAGTGATGCTTCCTAAGGCCCACTTGACTTCACACTCCAGGATGTCTGATTCTAGGTAAGTCATCACACCATCGTGATTATCTGGGTTATGAAGATCCTTTTTGTTTTGTTCTTTTGTGCATTCTTGCCACCTCTTCGTAATATCTTCTGCTTCTATTAGGTCCATACTGTTTCTGTCCTTATTGTGCTCATCTTTGCATGAAATATGAGACGTGAGATATAATGATTGTGAACATTGAGTAAATTTGTGACTGACCCAGGTTTCCTCTGACAACCATGTTATCCAACTCCATTTCTTTATTTTCTTAAAGCCCCTGTTGTCAGCATAGATTTGCTTTCCACCTACTTTGGGAAACTCCACCACCAAACTTTTTGGACAAAAGTTGTCTAAAATGTAATGTGATTTATCAGCTTTTTGTTCTGATTATATTATTGAATATTTTCTTCCAAAGCATAAATCTCCCTGTAGTCATGGATTAACCAATATTACATTCTGAAAGAACAAAGATAAGATGATATGCTCTGTTCACAATTGAATTATCAGTGCCTCATGCAAGTTCTGGCTTTCATAATATCTTGAATGTTTGGAACCTTAGCTGGGAAATCCAGAATGGATTTGGAGTTAAAGGACCATAATTAAGAGCTTGTCCCAGCTAAATTACTAGTCTTATGAATTTGTAGAGTCACTTGACCTCTCTATAACTCAGTGTATTTTTTTTCTGGACAACAGAAATGTTAATTTCTACCCTGACTTTGTCTATCTGAGAACTGAGTTTGAGGATTGGTAAGAATGAATGCTTAGTCATATTGGTTATATTCAAGTTAAGCTTTTCTGCAGTAAAGTTGAAGAATGTTGCTTCTAGCAAACAGTTGCTTGATGGTGATTTAGTTGCTAAGTCATGTCTGACTCTTGCAACCCCATGGACTGTATAGCCTGTCAGGCTCCTCTGTCCATGGAATTCTCCAGGCAAGAATACTGGAGTGGGTTGCCATTTCCTTCTCTTAGGTAGTATCTAATTTACAGGTCTCTAATTATACCATGGAAGACATACTTGGGGAGGGGTAATACCCAGTAATATCCTGCCAAATCGTCAAAAGCTCTCAGGGCTTTCTTGCCCTGGTATATGAAACTGTAAGCCAAATTTCTTTATACATTTATGTATACTATCTGTGATATAGTTTGAGGCACTCTTTTTGCAATACATCCATATTATAAAAGCCCTGTGTTATATAATGTTTAGTTATCACAGAAGAGCCACATTACCACTACTGTGTAATAATGACTAATCCATGACATGGTAGTTATGTGCCTGCAACCCAGGAGATTCTGAGCATAGCAGAGCATTCTGAGCATGGCCTAAGTCATATCTCAGATAATTTTTGTGAGAATTGAGATAATCACATGCATGTGCCTGATTCGGAGATGCTCAGTTTGTCATGATTCTTCCTAGTGTTTACTCTAGGTTTCTAATGTTTAATTCCTGCAGAATATTTGTATATTATGAAAAATATGGACTTATTTCTGATAAATTGTTATCAGCTTCGTTCCTGTATCTAGCACTAACCTAAAGTGATAAATACCTATATATACAAATACATATATGATAATTATATACAACTATATACTTTGGTGTGGAGGTTTTAAAAGAAAATTATATCCATGCACATCATACATTTTTTAGAGGATTTATAAGAACCCACCCCTGATTGGGCAGTGTTGTTGGTTGGATTGTGATCCCACAAACTTTATATTTTGAAGTCCTAATCCTCAGTTCCTCAAAATTTTACCTCATAGGGAGAACAGAGATTTTACAGAGGTAATTAAATTAAAGGGAAATCATTCGAGTAGGCCCTAATCCAATTTAACTGGTGTCCTTATAAATAGGAGAAATATGGACACAGAGACATGCATAGAGGGAAAATGATATGAAGAGCCATAGGGTGAAGCTGGCATGTACAAACCAAGATGAGAGGTCTGCAACGGGCTCTTCCCTCAGTCCTCTGAAGGAATTAGCCCTGCCGACACCTCGGTTTTGGACTTCTAGCCTCAGGAACTATGAGACAGTACATTTCATCTGTTAAGTCATTCAGTCTGTGGAACTTTGTTACTTCAGCACTGTCACGCTAGTATGCAGAGAGGGTAGGAATTTATCTTCACTGGGCCCCTCTCTGCTGTGGCTTTCATGTAATTTAAGCTTTGCTCTTAGTAATATGGCAGAACAGTTGATATATGCTGTAATACATCTGAAAGGATAAATCACTTTGGAAAACTGAAGTCAGTATAGCTAGACATCCAAAAAGAAAAGAACAGTTGAATTGCTTTTTTAAGGAAATCACATCTTTCTTTGTGTTATACTTGTTTTTGAACATGTTTCTTGAGACAATGGAAAATGACATTATTATAATGCATGGAGCAGAGACTCTTGATTCTCACAATTGCTTTCCAATATTTATAATTTATGTAAAAGTGTGGTAGCAAAGATAGTGGTGTATAGGCCTGCCTCTTGAATTCAAAAACTTTAACTTACTCCAAAATTGCCAATTACCTGAAAAGACGGCTTTAAAACCAAGAGTTTTGAAATGCTTGCAAAGCCTGAAGAAATTCAGAAATCTAAAAAGGAAACAACCAGTGGCCTATATAACTGACACTGTATTAATGGAAACCAACAAACCTGAATTGCAGATTCTGCTGAGAAGTGAGCAGTTCTTCCAGCAAGGAGCCCCAGGGTGTGTACTTTCTGCCAAATGGATGCAGAAACAGTAAAGAAGAAGTGGGTGGATCAACCTCTGTTTCTGCTGAAGTTCTAGAAAAATGTTTTAGAATTGGTAGGTAGTCTATATTACCATGCCAAAGTCATAGAAAACCTTGAGAATGAAATAAATTTCAAACACAATCTGCAAAAAGGAGATATTAAAAAAATACTTACCTTTCCTAGCTTTAATAAGTGTAGACATAGTTTTATTTCTTTAGTCAAACCTGTCGTGTGACTCTACTCTAAAAAATGTCAGGCAGTCTTCTTTAGAGCTAAATTTAAGTAAGTTTTATTATTTCTTAAGAGGGTTATGCAGGTCACGAAGCAACAGTTAGAACTGGACATGGAACAACAGACTGGTTCCAAATAGGAAAGGGAGTACGTCAAGGCTGTATACTGTCACCCTGCTTATTTAACTTATATGCAGAGTACATCATGAGAAATGCCTGGCTGGGTGAAGCACAAGCTGGAATCAAGATTGCCAGGAGAAATATCAATAACCTCAGATATGCAGATGACACCACCCTTATGGCAGAAAGTGAAGAGGAACTAAAAAGCCTCTTGATGAAAGTGAAAGAGGAGAGTGAAAAAGTTGGCTTAAAGCTCAACATTCAGAAAACGAAGATCATGGCATCCGGTCCCATCACTTCATGGGGAATAGATGGGGAAACAGTGGAAATAGTGTCAGACTTTATTTTTGGGGGCTCCAAAATCACTGCAGATGGTGACTGCAGCCATGAAATTAAAAGACGCTTAAACCTTGGAAGGAAAGTTATGACCAACCTAGATAGCATATTCAAAAGCAGAGACATTACTTTGCCAACAAAGGTCCGTCTAGTCAAGGCTATGGTTTTTCCTGTGGTCATGTATGGATGTGAGAGTTGGACTGTGAAGAAAGCTGAGTGCCGAAGAATTGAAGCTTTTGAACTGTGGTGTTGGAGAAGACTCTTGAGAGTGCCTTGGACTGCAAGGAGATCCAACCAGTCCATTCTGAAGGAGATCAGCCCTGGGATTTCTTTGGAAGGAATGATGCTAAAGCTGAAACTCCAGTACTTTGGCCACCTCATGTGAAGAGTTGACTCACTGGAAAAGACTCTGATGCTGGGAGGGATTGGAGGTAGGAGGAGAAAGCGATGACAGAGGATGAGATGGCTGGGTGGCATCACTGACTCGATGGACGTGAGTCTGAGTGAACTCCGGGAGTTGGTGATGGACAGGGAGGCCTGGCGTGCTGCGATTCATGGGGTCGCAAAAGTCGGACACGACTGAGTGACTGAACTGAACTGAACTGAAGAGGTTTATAGCATGGCTTCACAGGTGACTTCTCTCAAAAATTTAGAGAAGAGCCAATGCCTATCCTTCTAAAACTCTTTCAAAAAATTGCAGAGCAAGGAACACTTCCAAACTCATTCTATGAGGCCACCATCACTCTGATACCAAAACCAGGTAAAGACAACACACAAGAAATAAAATTACAGGCCACTATTGATGAACATAGATGAAAAAATCCTCAACAAAATTCTAGTAAACAGAATCCAACAGCATATTAAAACCTCATACACCATGACCAAGTTGGGTTTATCCCAGGGATGCAAGGACTCTTCAATATATGTAAATCATTCAGTGTGATACACCATATTAACAGATTGAATGATAAAAACCATCTGATTATCTCAATAGATGCATAAAAAGCCTGTGACAAAATTCAGCACCAATTTATGATGAAAACTCTTCAAAAAGTAGGCATAGAAGGAACTTAGCTTAGCAAAGGCCATTATGATAAGCCCACAGCAGGCATTATTGTCAATGGTGAAAAACTGAAAGCATTTCCTCTAAGATCAGGAACAAGACAAGGGTGTTCATTTTCACCACTGTTATTCAACAGTTTTGCAAATCCTAAGTATGGCAATCAGAGAAGAAAAATAAATAAATAAAAGGAATCCAGAATGGAAAAGAAGAAGTAAATTTTTCACTGTTTGCAGATGACATGATACTATATATAGAAAACCCTTAAGATACTATCAGAAAATGATTAGAGCTAATCAGTAAATTTAAAAAAGTTACAGGATACAAAATCAATACACAGAAATCACTTGTATTCCTGTATAATAACAATGGAAAATCAGAAAGATAAATTAAGGAATCAATCCCATTCAGCATTGCAACAAAAGCAATAAAATATCTAGGAATAAACCTACCTAAGGAGACAAAAGAGCTGTATACAGAAAATTATACGACACTGATGAAAAAATCAAAGATGACATAAACAAATGGAGAGATATTCCATGTTCCTGGGTTGGAAGAATAAATATTGTGAAAATGACTATACTACCAAGTGCAATCTACATATTCAATGTGATCCCTATCAAATTACCAATGGCATTTTTCACAGAACTAGAACAAAAAATTTCACAATTCATATGGGAACACGAAAGACCCTTAATAGCCAAAGGAGTCTTGAGAAAGAAGAATGAAGATGTAGAAATCAACCTTCCTGACTTCAGACTATACTACAAAGCTATAGTCATCAAGGCAGTGTGGTACTGACTGGCATGAAAGCAGAAATATATATCAATGGAGCAAGTTAGAGAGCCCAGAGATAAACCCATGCATCTATGGGTACCTTATTTTTGACAAAGAAGGGAAGAATATACAAATTATCAAAGATAGTCTCTTCAGTAAGTGGTGCTAGGAAAACTGAACCACTATGTGTAAAAGAATGAAATTAGAATACCTCCTAACACCATACACAAAGATAAACTCAAAATGGATTAAATGTAAGACAAAAAACTATAAAACTCTTAGAGGAAAACATAGGGAGGACATTCTGTGGTATAAATCACAGCAAGATCCTCTATGACCCACCTCCTAAAGTAATGGAAATAAAAACAAAAATAAGTGGGACCTAATTAAACTTAAAAATTTTGCACACCAAAGGAGACTATAAACAAGGTCAAAAGACAACTCTCAGAATGGGAGAAAATAATAGTGAATTAAGCAACTGACAAAAGATTAATTTCCAAAATATGCAAGCAACTCATACAACTCAATGTCAGAAAAACAAACAGCCCAGTCAAAAAGTGGGAAAAAAAACCTAAACAGATATGTATCCAAAGAAGACATACAGATGGATAATAAGCACATGAAAAGATGCTCAGCATCGCTCATTATTTAGAGAAATGCAAATCGAAGCTACAATGAGATACCACCTCACACCAGTCAGAATGGCCATCATCAAAAAGTCTACAAACAATAAATGCTGGAGAGGTTGTGAAGAAAACGGAAGCCTCTTGCACTGTTGGTGGGAATGTAAATTTATACAGCTACTATGGAAGACAGTATGGAGATTCCTTAAAAAACTAGGAATAAAACCACCATATGACCCAGCAATCCCACTCCTAGGCATATACCTTGAGGAAAGCAAAATTGAAAAAGACACAGGTACCCCAATATTCATTTCAGCACTATTTACAATAGCTAGAACATGGAGCAACCTAGATATCCATCAACAGATGAATGGATAAAGAAGCTGTGGTACATATACACAATGGAACATTACTCGGCCATGAAAAGGAATACATTTGAGTCAGTTCTAATGAGGTGGATGAATCTAGAACCTATTATACAGAGTGAAGTAAGTTAGGAAGAGAAAGATAAATATTGTATGCCAGTGCATATATATGTAATCTAGAAAGATGGTACTGATGAATTTATTTGCAGGTCAGCAATGGAGAAACAGACATAGAGAATAGACTTATGGACATGGGTTGGGGCAGGGAGGTAGGAGAGGGTGAGATGTATGGAGAGAGTAACATGGAAACTTACATTACCATATCTAATACAGATAGTCAATTGTAATTTGCTGTATGAACTCAAACATGGGCTCTGTAACAACCTAGGGGTGGCATGGGGGGGGAGATGGGAGGGAGGTTCACGAGGGAGGGGACATATGTATACCTATGGCTGATTCATGTTGATATTTGGCAGAAAACAACAAAATTCTGAAAAGCAATTATCCTTCAATTAAAAAATAAATTAACTTTAAAACGATTAAAAAAAAAGGTTTATAGCTTTTATGTTTCCCTTGCCTACTTTTTTTTCTATTAACAATGTATCTTTTTACTGCAAACAGTCCTGAGTGTTTATTTTTTATATTAATACTTTCATTTGTTTGTTTCTGATTTTGGGGGAGAGTGGCTCTTTAGCTTGAATTGACCAGAATTCAACTTTATTCCCAAACATTGAAATATTTGTTTAATCCCTGTGTTAGCACTGGGATACACAAAAACGTGACATAGTCCTTTGTCTTAAGGAACTCAGTCTTTAGAGATACTTAGTTACTACCTAAGTAGTCTTGACTAGGTTACTTTCTGAGTTTTTTTCAGGTATTTATAACCTGACAGGTTTGCTTTGGGAATTATAATATAAGATGTGTATCATGCTAGGTATAGTGCTCAGTACAAAGGATACATATGTATAAATAAATAGGATAAATAACAATAAATATTGTTATTCTTCTTCCATCTGTGGTTGATTACATGGCATATTATACATATGGGATGTATCTATCTATCTATAATGGAAAGTGCTTTAAGGTTCAGTTCAATTCAGTCGTGTCCAACTCTTTGAGACCCCGTGGACTGCAGTATGCCAGGCCTCCCTGTCCATCACCAACTCCCGGGGTTTACCCAAACTCATGTCCATTGAATCGGTGATGCCATCCAATCATCTCATCTCCTGTAGTCCCCTTCTCCGCCTGCCCTCAGTCTTTCCCAGCATCAGGGTCTTTACAAATGAGTCAGCTCTTCGCATCAGGTGGCCCAAGTATTTCAGCTTCAGCTTCAACATCAGTCCTTCTGTAGTATTAGAGATGGATGATGATTCCTGATTTACTTTTCCAGATATCTTTTGGCCCAGTGGTTGGTAGAGAGTCTGAATTGGAGAAGGAGTCTTAATTGAATGGCTGGGTGGAAAATACATCCTGAATAGTAAAATAGAGAGAGAAGTATTGATTATATAGCAGTGAAAAATGAGTGGTAGAACAGGAGTTCAGGGGATTGTAGTTTAGAAATATAGTACAGTTTTAAATTGTAGAGGTTTTTTTGCTCCCTCATAAAGCTGGACTGTTGAACATATAATAACATTTTTTTTTCTGGGATGGTATTATGACTGTCCATGTGAAATAATATTTGAATCAAAGAGGCATATTCAATTGCTTGAAAAGTTTCAGCCCATTGTGAGTTACTACCTAACACTAGATCATGGTAAAATGATTGTTTATAGTGATGCCCTTACTTAACGCATAGGGGAATGATTAAATTGGGATCAATATGTTCTGCTTAGTAAAACTAGGACATTTATACAATGTTGAAGGCTTATTTCAATAAAAAGTGTTAAGTATTCTCAGCATTTTCCTATGACAGGCTGGACTGAGAATTTTTTTGAGTATGAGGTGTTTCTTGAAATGCATTCATTTTCTGAGATCACTAATGTAAAAATTTGCCATTAAGTATATTGGAAGCATATATGACTTAAAACAATAATGCCCTTCAAATGGGTGTAATTTACTCATAAGGCATTTATATATTGAAGTCTGGTTGCCAGGGGTTAAAGTACATGTTAACTGAGGAACATGACAGAATTCATTAATGAAACATGAGGATTTTTATATTTATATTTTATATATGCTTTTATATTCTTTATATATGCTTTTTCCTAATTTTTAATCTATACTAAAGTTCCTAAATCTCATCTGTCATTGGTTGAAATGTTAATTTTTATTTTCACTAATAGTTTGGTTTTATTTAATCAATTTTCCTTCTTGGTAGTAGATGAGATAATTCTTTTGGATATTATGTTTAAATGGATGTAGTCATTTACGATATTAGACAATGGAGAGATAATATGCTGAATGCTCTGTTGGAATTATATATAGTAGAAAAATTTTAGCAATTATTTTAGCAACCTATTCAGAGACTTTGAATAAATAACTCTAGAAATCAGAGAAAATACAAGTCTTTTGGTTTAAAAGCAAGAGGAAGTGATGATGTCTTAAGAAAGTCAACGAAAATAGGTCTTTTATCTTCACTATGCTTTCATTTGTTATTTTATTTTGCAAAACAAACAGACTCATTAACTGCTAGTGTTTTGTGAAATATTTCATATTACCATGCTGATAAGAAATTGTACTTTTTTTTTTTTGAAAAGCAATAGGACAGTATATAGAAATGTAGAACAAAGGTGAAAAATGAAACATAACTTTTATTACTTCCAGTATTCTTAATGGTCTGTTTTTTTTTTTTTTCCAATGATATATTTGTGAGCCTGTTTTTCCTATTCCCTAGTATATACTTTTTCCATATGTAGCTTTTCACTTCACTTAGTCAACTAAGTTAAACTAATACTTTCTACCTTTAGTAGCAACAAGTAAAGTTTTTCTTGGGTGCAGAACACGGAGCCAACGATGTAGTTACTTATTTTTCTATGACTTGTTCACATCAGTTTACCAGAATGACTGAACTCTTAAGGAATCCAGCTTCCAGTCAGATTGTTTCTGGTCTGGCTGACAAATGATGGGGAAGGTGGGATGCTCCTTAGTGCCTAGAGCTGAGGGGTAGGATCAACATGGAACATGAGCGTGTGTACTTTTTCCTAAAATAACTTTCTAATAATTAGTATTTTTTCCTTTATGCTTTGTATTTAATGCAGTCAGTGTTAAATTGTTAACATGACTGTAATCCTAATTGTTAGGAATTTATTTCTGTTATAAATAATGATAGGGTGGATCTCTCTGTACAGTTCAGTTTTTCTGCAAATTTTAATTATTTGTCAAGGATTTGGAGGATAAATTTTGCAAAAATCTATTACTATTTTAGATTGTGGTAGATTTTACTATCAGTAGAGGTGTAGCAATATAGAATTAGGGATATAAAAATATAAGATGCCTTAAGTTGTATACAAACTTCATCCTTTCCAGTATATGGACCTTATCATTTTCATTTTTGTTTTTCTAACAGAATACTTCCATGAATATTTGATCTAATATACTCTATTCTCTTTGAGGTATTTCTCATGAGAACTCATCCAGTTTCCTAGCTTAACCAATTTTTTTTTCCCCTAAAGCTGTAATTTTGGCATGACATAAAGTATCCAGATGATTATAATAGAGATGTTATAATGTAGATAGTATCTGTCTCTGGCTCCCTAAGGATCCTGCTTCTGGACTAAGACAGACATGAGTTGAAACAATTCAGCTACTAGACAAGGCGCTTATCTCTTTGGGTGGCAGTCTTCATTTTCTTCATCTATAACATAGAGATGATGATTGGTGAAAGGAAGAAAGGAAGAAAGAAAGGGAAGAAGAAAGGAAGCTTGCTCCCACAGGCAGTCACCACATGAAGTTCCTTGAAATTTTATGGTGGTTCTAAAATTCTCATGTTGTTCTAAATGGGAGATGAAATCTCTGAGTCATGACTGTGCAATTTATATGTTACATGTAACTCAAATATTTTTATTTCAAATTATTTTCTATAAGTTATAGTTCTTTATTTTTCACTTTTTTCCCCTGTAGTATTACAGCTTCTATACATGCCTCCTCTCTGTATAAATAAATAGCAAATTTCTAAGCTGTTGGGATAGGAGAACAATGGGAACATGATTCATTTTGACCAGGTCAGAAATGAAAATGTGTTTGGAGTTATAACCCTTTACTCTTTTCTCTTATTATAAACAGTTATTGAACACTTACTGTGCACCGGGTCATATGGAAATCACAGGATATGGTTTTTCTCAAAAGGCATACTTTTCACAAATAAGGGTTTATGTAGTCTTGTTTCTTTAGTGATGCCCTTTGTTTTAGGACAGACGTCTACTAAGGTAGGGGAGATTTAGGACAAGAGAATGAAGGTTTAAGCAAAGAGTAATCTTTCAAGTCAGGGAAAGACCTGGTGCATTGTTAGACAAGAATTAGTATGCTTTATAGCTGACTCACTGGAAACTCATTTTGGTAAGCTAGTCATAGTTTTTGAAGTTGAAAGTCTATTTTAGCTACTGATCTTAAGTATAGGTTTCTAACTGCAGAACTAGGGGCATTTTAATCATCACTCATAAAGGCAGGCAAGAAAGGAAATTATATACTAGCCTAGTTAGGCTTCAGTAGTACAGGAACTGAGAACTTCCCAGATGTACAAACTGAATTTAGAAAAGGCAAAGGAACCAGAGATAAATTGCTGACATATGCTGCTTCATAGAAAAAGCAAGAAAATTAAAAAAAAAAAAAATCTACTTCTGCTTCATTAACTATGATAAGGCCTTTGATTGTGTGGATCACAACAAACTGGAAAATTCTTAAAGAGATGGAAATACCAGAATGCCTTACCTACCTCCTGAGAAACCTGTATGCAGGACAAGAAGCAACAATTAGAACCGGTCATGGAACAACGGACTAGTTCAAAATTGGGAAAGGATATTGTCAAGGCTGTATATTGTCACCCTGCTTATTTAATTTATGTGCAGAGTACATCATGCCAAATGTCTGTCTAGATGTATCACAAGCTGAAATCAAGATTGCTGAGAGAACTTCAGCGACCTCAGGTATGTAGATGATACCAGTTTAATGGCAGAAAGTGAAGAGGAACTAAAGAGACTCTTCATGAAGGTGAAAGAGGAGAGTGAAAAAGCTGGCTTAAAACTCAACATTCAAAAAACTAAGATCATGGCATCTGGTCCTATCACTTCACGGGAAATAGATGGGGAAAATGTGGAAACAGTGTCAGATTTCATTTTCCTGGGCTCAGAAATCACTGTGGATAGTGACTGCAGGCATGAAATTAAAAGATGCTTGCTCCTTGGAAGAATAGCTATGTCAAACCTATCATCCGTATCATCAAAACTATGGTTTTTCCAGTAGTCATGTATGGATGTGGAGTTGAACCATAAAGAAGGCTGAGTGTCAAAGAACTGACACTTTGGAACTGTGGTGTTGGAGAAGACTCTTGAGAGGCCTTTGGACAGCAAGGAGATTGAACCAGTCAATCCGAAAGGAAATCAACCCTGAATATTCATTGGAAGGACTGATGCTGAAGCTGAAGCTCCAGTATTTTGGCTACCTGATGTGAAGAGCCAACTCACTGGAAAAACCCTGATGTTGGGAAAAATTGAGGGCAAGAGGAGAAGGGGGCAACAGAGGATGAGATGTTTAGATGGCATCACTGACTCAATGGACATGAGTTTGAGCAAACTCAAGGAGATAGTGATGGACAAAGAAGCTTGGCATGCTGCAGTCCATGCAGAATCGAACATGACTTAGCAACTGAACAATGACAACAAGCAGAGGCGTTTATGCAGGCAGCTTGGACAGAGCAGTGGGGAAGAAGATTTGAAGTAAGTCCTGGGCAAGACAGATCACTGAACTGTGTCTCAGCTAGATATAGGCAGTGAAGTTAGATGCCCTTCCAATGTGTTTGAAAAATAATTATAAAATATATTTAACTTTTCAATTGTTTGTATTTCTGTTTCTATATTAGCTGCACTTTTTACATATACTTCAAAATTCTGCACAGACAGGATCCCTAGTAACTCTTTACTGCTGGAAGGTGACTCCTTCCTCTGTTCTTGTCCTTACACAGGTTTCTAGAGAGCATTGTCCACAAGTATTTACTATTGTGTATAAATGGATATCTTCCTAAGACATTCTGGACTATTTAAGAGCAAGGACTATCTGTGTATGTGTTGAATAAATGCAGGTCCTTAAATTTAAATGAAACCACCTTTCATCTCAGAGTAGATTAACTAGATCAATTGAAATACAATCAAATTCATCTTCCTTAAGTGTTTCAAGAAGAGCTTTTAAGAGGATGCAAGGTGACAACTAGTTATAATATTTGAGAAATGTAAATAATTGAATTTGAAGTAAAATAAGGTGAGAAAAGGTGTGTTGAAAGCAGTGGTCTTTCTTCTTTAGGGAACAACCAAAGAAATTCCACAAAATCGTAATGAATCTATGATTCTTGTTTTGAAAACTGTCATATTATTACATTCAGAATTGCTTAAGTAGGTTCTGAAACAAACAAAGACAAAGATATTCTGAAACAAAGGAAGAAAAATGCCTCAGCTATGATGACCCAACATACACTTCTTGTAAGAAAAGCAGGTCATAAAACATGGACACTTAGAAAATTTCTGTTAGGGAGGTTATATGCTGGTGAGCCCAAGTTAGGAATGTGTGTTCCTGCTCTTCTGACAGGGAAGAGATCATGATGTGTGTGTGATTGTGTGTGTGTGTGTGTGTGTCATTGTGTGTGTGTGGTTGTGTGGTTGTGTGTGTGACTGTGTGACTGTGAGATTGGGTGTGTGATTGTGTGTGTGTGACTATGTGTGATTGTGTGTGTGAGATTGTGTATGATTGTGACTGTGTGAGATTGTGTGATTGTGTGTGTGATTGTGTGTGACTGTGTGTGTGATTGTGTGTGATTTTGTGTGTTTGTGACTGTGTGTGACTGTGTGTGTGGTTGTGTGTGTGACTGTGTGTGAGATTGTGTATGTGGTTGTGTGGTTGTGTGTGTGTGACTGTGACTGTATGTGTGATTGTGTGTGTGTGACTGTGTGGTTGTGTGTGACTGTGTGTGAGATTGTGTGTGTGTGAGAGAGAGACAGGGTGATTACGGAAAGGTAGAGTGAGAAAGGAGAAGGGAAGAAAGCAAGATGACGACAAAGGGACACATTTGTGCTTACGTCAGTGGTTGGTATTTTGTTTCAGAGAAAGCCATCAGAATTGGCCCTAAAAGGAACTTGGCCTGTTTCTTTTCTGCGTGTAAGCTGGTGTTTAGTTGCTCAGTCCCAGCCAGGAAACCAAGCACGCAGATGTGTGAACAGGGGCGAGGAGAAGCGGCGGGAGGCCCGCAGGGCGGCCTGACCTGTGCTGGCGAAGCTGGTCCTGCTTTCAGGAGCCGTGACTTCCGGCTGCTGTGGGAGGAGCCGGTCAGGGCTCCAGAGCCCTCGAATACTGAAGGGCTTCAACAACCAACAAATGCAGCTCAGGGCGGTTTTCGATAGTAGTGGGTATTCAACTCTTTGTATTAAATTAGATCTTATCTAATATGTTATATTTTACTAAATTTAAACTAATATTTTTCCTTAATTGACATGTGGTCGTTTTCATTTATATGCTAGAAGGTACATGTTCAAAATATGGTTGCTTCCAAAGTCTTATCACGTTACTATTGGTGTCTAGGACGTTTTCCTATAAGTAGAAGGCTTGCACAATTGGTTGATTAGACATATTTCCCCAAAAAGGAATTTATATGTTGGGAGGAAGGTTTTACATGAATCAATTACTGTTAATTTGGGAAAGCCTTGTGAAGTTCTTTCAGCTTAGTTTAGTTCAGTTGCTCAGTCGTGTCCGACTCTTTGCAACCCCATGAATCCCAGCACGCCAGGCCTCCCTGTCCATCACCAACTCCCAGAGTTCACTCAGACTCACGTCCATCGAGTCAGTGATGCCATCCAGCCATCTCATCCTCTGTCGTCCCCTTTTCTTCCTGCCCCCAATCCCTCCCAGCATCAGAGTCTTTTTCCAATAAGTCAACTCTTCGCATGAGGTGGCCAAAGTACTGGAGTTTCAGCTTTAGCATCATTCCTTCCAAAGAAATCCCAGGGCTGATCTCCTTCACAATGGACTGGTTGGATCTTCCTACAGTCCAAGGGACTCTCAAGAGTCTTTTCCAACACCACAGTTCAAAAGCATCAATTCTTTGGTGTTCAGCGTTCTTCACAGTTCAACTCTCACAGCCGTACATGACCACTGGAAAAACCATAGCCTTGACTAGACGGACCTTTGTTGGCAAAGTAATGTCTCTGCTTTTGAATATGCTATTTAGGTTGGTCATAACTTTCCTTCCAAGGAGTGAACGTCTTTTAATTTCATGGCTGCAGTCACCATCTGCAGTGATTTTGGAGCCCAGAAAAATAAAGTCTGACACTGTTTCCACTGTTTCCCCATCTATTCCCATGAAGTGATGGGACCAGATGCCATAATCTTCGTTTTGTGAATGTTGAGCTCTAAGCCAACTTTTTCACTCTCCACTTTCACTTTCCTCAAGAGGCTTTTGAGTTCCTCTTCACTTTCTGCCATAAGGGTGGTGTCATCTGCATATCTGAGGTTATTGATATTTCTTCTGGCAATCTTGATTCCAGCTTGTGCTTCTTCCAGTCCAGGGGTTCTCTTGATGTACTCTGCATATAAGTTAAATAAACAGGGTGGCAATATACAGCCTTGACACACTCCTTTTCCTATTTGGAACCAGTCTGCTGTCCCATGTCCAGTTCTAACTGTTGCTTCCTGACCTGCATACAGATTTCTCAAGAGGCAGGTCAGGTGTTCTGGTATTCCCATCTCTTTCAGAATTTTCCACAGTTGATTGTGATCCACACAGTCAAAGGCTTTGGCATAGTCAATAGAGCTGAAATAGATGTTGTTCTGGAACTCTCTTGCTTTTTTGATGATCCAGCGGATGTTGGCAATTTGATTTCTGGTTCCTCTGCCTTTTCTAAAACCAGCTTGAACATCTGGAAGTTCATGGTTCATGTATTGCTGAAGCCTGGTTTAGAGAATTGTGAGCATTACTTTACTAGCGTGTGAGATGAGTGCAGTTGTGGGGTAGTTTGAGCATTCTTTGGCATTGCCTTTCTTTGGGATTGGAATGAAAACTGACCTTTTCCAGTCCTGTATTTTAAAAGAAGATTGAGCCTAATTAATTAATCACAAATAGTCTGACTGTTAAGGAGGAAAACAAATTATGCTTCAAGGCTTTTTCATCTTTTAAGCTTTTTTGTTTTTGTTATTCTACACAAAAATGTTTATTGAATAAAAGAAGATTTTGGTAAAATAGCATTTGTCTTATAATCAGAAGACCTAGGTTCCTGTCTTAGGATTTTTAGCTATATAACATTGGACTCAGGAGCTTTTTGAGCTAGAGTAGTTGACATCTAGTCTTTTCAGCTCTAAAATACTAGTTCTATTAGAGTAACCATAAAAAAATCTTTGGAGAATATTAAATTTATATTAAATATCATTGGCAGAAATTTTTGTACAGGATGTTTCTGAAAATAAAACAGAGATTGTGGGCCAAATGGAAGAAACTGTTCCAGTTTCTGCAACCTAGAACTCTTTAACCCGTTCAGTGAATGGATGGACTCTTCCAGGGACTTTTTGCTGTCTAAAAATTACTCTGAATCACTGAATCATAGAGTTGACTCCAGAAGCTTTTGGCAAACCTTGAAGGACACAGCATGAGTTGAGACTAATGTTCACCAACAGTAAACCTCCATGTTTCTTTGTTATTATAGGAACCTCAGGGAAGCAGCAGTGTTGAAGCAGAGGAAAACCTTAATTTGGTCAGAAAAGTGGGAAGATGCTGTTTCATTAAGCATGCTATTCTCATTGTTCTTCTTGCCTTCATTCACGAAAATAGTATTGTTTGAAGGGAAATGTGCAGTAGCATCTCTGTCAATTTAGGGGCAGGTTTGACGTCAGAAAGGACAGGATACTGATTTGAAATTTGTTAAACGTGAAAGCTCTGTTTATGGATTGATTTCAACAATAATGGTGGAATCACAATAATGATAGTTAAATATAGCTGTCCTGAAGGATTATCAACTTTATTTCAAAGGTCCTTTTAGTAATTTTTAACTTTAGACTTACCTATTTTCAGTAACTCTAGCTGTGTACAATCTTTTAACAGCCTATCATTATTGAAGGAAAGAAAAAAATCTTAGAATGAGGTTCATATCACTATTTTCTCTAAGTTTTATTTTGTTCTTGAGTCCCATAGGCCATTTTAAAGTTGTTAAAAGTGATAACGCAAGTTGAAACAAAATTAAACTGCAGTCCTTTTATGTACTCGCTTCTCTAGGATGGTCTTAACAGTTTAGTTTTAGTTTCTATCCCAAAAGGGGTCAACAATTCAGCAAACATGGAAGTTCTGCTACTTGACAAAGCTCAACTATGCCTGGGGGGTAAGTATGTTTAAGCCATGTGCTTCAGTTCAGTTCACTTCAGTTCAATCGTTCAGTCATGTCCGACTCTTTGCGACCCCATGAACTGCAGCACGCCAGGCCTCCATGTCCATCACCAACTCCCGGAGCTTACTCAAACTCATCTCCAATAAGTTGGTGATGCCATCCAACCATCTCATCCTCTGTCGTCCCCTTCTCCTCCTGCCTTTAATCTTTCCCAGCATCAGGGTCTTTTCCAATGTCAGTTCTTCACATCAGGTGGCCAAAGTATTGGAGTTTCAGCTTCAGCATCAGTCCTTCCAATGAATATTCAGAACTGATCTACTTTAGGATGGACTGGTTGGATCTCCTTGGAGTCCAAGGGACTCTGAAGAGTCTTCTCCAACACCACAGTTCAAAAGCGTCAATTTTTTGGACCTCAGCTTTCTTTATTGTCCAACTCTTACATCCATACATGACTACTGGATAAAAACATAGCTTTAACTAGACGGACCTTTTTTGGCAAAGTAATGTCTCTGCTTTTTAATAAGCTGTCTAGGTTGGTCATAACTTTTCTTTCAAGGAGCAAGTGTCTTTTTAAATTTCATGGATGCACTCACCATCTGCAGTGATTTTGGAGCCCCCCAAAAGTAAAGTCTGTCACAATTCAGCAAACATGGGAGTTCTGGTACTTGACAAAGCTCAATTATGCCCTGGGGATAAGTATGCTTAAGCCATGTGCTTACCTGGGGGAATATTTGAGTACCCTTGGAATTTTGCACAAAACAAGATTATTTTAAAATGATGGAGTAAGTGAAAAATGTTCTTTGTTTGACCAGACTTTAGTTAGGCTCCTGAATCTTCTCCTGAGCCCATCTGTCTCTTCCTTGTACAATCTAGTTTTATCATGAACTTGCTAAGTCAGTTTAATCTGAACTCCACCTCCTGCCACCATATCTGCTCAGGTTCCTCATCTGTCACCATCTTTCAAGTCATGGCTGATCCCCTTGGCTTGTCTTTAGTAAAAATCCTGTTATGTTGGTTTAGCAAAAACCTCCCCCAACTACCCTTCAGGGTTCCTCTTGGTATTTTCCATCCGTGGACTCCCTCTCCGCTTCTTGGCTCTTGCCACTTGCCCATGGTCTATGTGGAATTGAGCTCAGTTCTGTACTAAGGTCTCTTACCCCTTATTGCCATAGTCTCAAATAAAATTTGTTTTTCACTGCTTTAACTAGTGTCCAGCTCTGTTTTTTCCTTTGACAGTTTTGGTGCTTCAACTTGGGTAGGATCAGATTCATCATTGGAACCCCAGACCACTCACCCAGGACCCTAAGTACACACCTTTGAAACCTTTGCTTTCACTGCTGACTGATTGATTGGGGATCTGTTGGTGAGACTGACTCTTAAACCTTTGCTCCAGACAAGCATATGTTGGAGCTGGTAGGGACAGATTTGGGTTTTTAAGATTACAAGTATACACTAAAAGCTGACTTAGAATCCCAGATAAGCAGAGACTGAGATGGATTCTTAGACTACTCCATTTCTAAGAGGCTAATCTCTGGAAGGAATAGAAGCTGTGTTAGAGTTATTGTTTTACTCTGTTGCTTTTGCAGAAGTGCTTTACCTAATAAGAGACTCATGCAAAGGACTCTGACAAGTACAGATTTCTAATAATGTTACCAAAGTGAGTAAAAATCTCCAGAACTCTAATGGAAAAATTGGATTAATAAAACTGCCATCTCAAGATAAAGCAAGCCAGATATTAAATATGCATGAAGCTAAACAAGCTGATGAAGTTAATTGTAATTTTGTGGCTCTTTATTTGAAACATTGCTGATTCTTTAATTTTTTCCAGGTTTAAGACATTTTTTTTAATTCTCTTCTCTTAAGCTATAATTTAGAGCGATTTGGTAAATGTATCTTTGTAAACAGAAGTTAAACAGCTTATCTTTTTCTCCATATATGATCCTTCCAGAATTTAGAAACTTTTAATAAGTATTCTTATTTTCATGGAAATATATTTTTAGTGTAAATTTAATATGAATCTGTTCTCTTTGTAACACCTCACCATTGGAAAATTGCTTATTTTGCCAAGACTTTGACTAGAATATCATATTTGAGAAAGCTGTACATATAATTAAAGGTGACAAACATCTTTAAGGAACTATGATTGTTTATAGAGTCAATAAAGTCTTCCTTCAAAAAATGATCTGGTGTTTTCCTGTTAGTAAGGTTAGTAAGGAAGGTCACTTGTTTTAGGACCAGGAATTTCAGGATAGTTTGGGGATCTGGAGAAGGAAAGAATTTCCTCAAACATACAGGTATTGCAGGTGAACTCTGAAGGTGAGCTCTTGGCATGTCTTCCTACCCTCAAGAAGCTTTTAAAGGTCTAATCTGAGATTGCTTATGGGAACTTCCAGTAGAACAAATTCCGAAGACCTATGTTGTCAATCTCTATTCTTGCTGCATTTTTGTGAATAATCAGGCCAAGCTTAATGAAAATAGACTTATTTTGCAACACATTAACCTTACTTTGACCATCTTTAGTAGAAATGTTCAGTCACCAAGTTGTATACAACTTTTAGCGACCCCACGAACTGCAGCACACCAGGCTTCCCTGTCCATCACCATCTCCCTGAGTTTGCTCAAACTCATGTCCATTGAGTCAGTGATGCCACTCAACCATCTCATCCTCTGTTGTCCTCTTCTCTTGCCTTCAATCTGTCCCAGCATCAGGGCCTTTTCCAATGAGTCAGCCCTTTGCATCAGGTGACCAAGTATTGGAGCTTCAGTTTAGCATCAGTCCTTGAATGAATTTTCAGGGTTGATTTCCTTTAGGATTGACTGGCTTGATCTTGGTGTCCAAGGGATTCTCAAGAGTCTTTTCCACCACCATAGTTCAGAAACATCAGTTCGTCAGTGCTCAGCCTTGTTTATGGTCCAATATTCATATCCATACATGGCTACTGGAAAAACCATAGCTTTGACTATATGGACTTTGTCAATATAGACAGATAGAAATAGTGGTGATTATAGAAAGAAAAATTGTTTCAGTAGAAAACTATAAGACACTCTAGAGAATGTTAAATTCTAGTCCTGTTCATTGTCTTTAAGGCTTTCTTATTTATTCCATAAACTGGACTGGAATATGAATTTTTCTAGTTTCCTTTAATATCTGCCTAAAATTATCCAAATTAATATTTCTGATTTTTCTCCTTTCTTAATTGGAATGATTGGGAAATAAAATTTTCTTTTTCCAAGGCCCTGCAATCTGAAGCTGGATGGCTTCATATAAACTTTAAAAGAAATCCACATGACAGGTCATGTGTGGGCAAGCTTCATGCCCACAGGTGTGTGAGCTCAGAAGGTTCCCTGGAGTTCCCCATGCCAACACCAGAGACAGTCAAATGCAGACCAGAAATTCCACTGGGAAAAGGAAAGATATAAACATCTGAATGCAGAGTTCCAAAGAATAGCAAGAAGAGATAAGAAAGCCTTCTTCAGCGATCAATGCAAAGAAATAGAGGAAAACAACAGAATGGGAAAGACTAGAGATCTCTTCAAGAAAATTAGAGATACCAAGGGGACATTTCATGCAAAGATGAGCTCGATAAAGGACAGAAATGGTATGGACCTAACAGAAGCAGAAGATATTAAGAAGAGGTGGCAAGAATACACAGAAGAACTGTACAAAAAAGATCTTCACAACCCAGATAATCACGATGGTGTGATCACTGACCTAGAGCCAGACATCCTGGAATGTGAAGTCAAGTGGGCCTTAGAAAGCATCACTACAAACAAAGCTAGTGGAGGTGATAGAATTCCAGTTGAGCTATTCCAAATCCTGAAAGATGATGCTGTGAAAGTGCTGCACTCAATATGCCAGCAAATTTGGAAGACTCAGCAGTGGCCACAGGACTGGAAAAGGTCAGTTTTCATTCCAATCCCAAAGAAAGGCAATGCCAAAGAATGCTCAAACTACTGCACAATTGCACTCATCTCACACACTAGTAAAGTAATGCTCAAAATTCTCCAAGCCAGGCTTCAGCAATATGTAAACTGGTTTTAGAAAAGGCAGAGGAACCAGAGATGAAATTGCCAACATCCACTGGATCATGGAAAAAGCAAGAGAGTTCCAAAAAAACATCTATTTCTGCTTTATTGACTATGCCAAAGCCTTTGACTGTGTGGATCACAATCAACTGTGGAAAATTCTGAAAGAGATGGGAATAACAGACCACCTGACCTGCCTCTTGAGAAATCTGTATGCAGGTCAGGAAGCAACAGTTAGAACTGGACATGGGACAGCAGACTGGTTTCAAATAGGGAAAGGAGTTCGTCAAGGCTGTATATTGTCACCCTGTTTATTTAACTTATATGCAGAGTACATCATGAGAAACACTGGACTGGAAGAAACACAAGCTGGAATCAAGATTGCATGGAGAAATATCAATAACCTCAGATATGCAGATGACACCACCCTTATGGCAGAAAGTGAAGAGGAACTCAAAAGCCTCTTGAGGAAAGTGAAAGTGGAGAGTGAAAAAGTTGGCTTAGAGCTCAACATTCAGAAAACAAAGATCATGGCATCCGGTCCCATCACTTCATGGGAAATAGATTGGGAAACAATGGAAACAGTGTCAGACTTTATTTTTCTGGGCTCCAAAATCACTGCAGATGGTGACTGCAGCCATGAAATTAAAAGACGCTCACTCTTTGGAAGGAAAGTTATGACCAACCTAGATAGCATATTCAAAAGCAGAGACATTACTTTGCCAACAAAGGTTCATCTAGTCAAGGCTATGGTTTTTCCAGTGGTCATGTATGGATGTGAGAGTTGGACTGTGAAGAAGGCTGAGTGCCGAAGAATTGATGCTTTTGAACTGTGGTGTTGGAGAAGACTCTTGAGAGTCCCTTGGACTGCAAGGAGATCCACCCAGTCCATTCTGAAGGAGATCGGCCCTGGGATTTCTTTGGAAGGAATGATGCTATTGGCCACCCCATGCGAAGAGTTGACTCATTGGAAAAGACTCTGATGCTGGGAGGGATTGTGGGCAGGAGAAGGGGACGACAGAGGATGAGATGGCTGGATGGCATCACTGACTCGATGGACGTGAGTCTGAGTGAACTCTGGGAGTTGGTGATGGACAGGGAGGCCTGGCGTGCTGCAATTCATGGGGTGGCAAAGAGTCGGACACGACTGAGCAACTGATCTGATCTGATCTGACCAGTGCTGCCATCACTGCACCATTTAATGATGCTTCAAGTTTGTCATCTAGAAATCTTCCTAACTGGCTGCACACTGAATTCAGAAACTGGATTTTTAAGCACTAGCCTTTGCTTTTCGTTTATTTTCATAGAAACTCTCCTCATTAAATGCCTGACTGCTAGAATCATCTTGCAAAGACTCTCTACTACCAATTCCCAACAGATGATTCAACTGGTCCTTAATGAATGAAAGGCAACCTGATGAGAAAAGGACTTTTGTCATTCAAAGGAAAGAAGTATGTTCCTTCTTTCCTTGGACAAGAAGTGGGACTGACACGATTCTGTGTTTAGTCAAACTCTAAGCAGGCTCTTGAACCTTCTCCCAGACCTAACTGTGCACTTTCTTATAAAATAAGTTTTTAGCAAGAACCCTGCTTGGTCAGTTTAACCAGAACACCTCTCCCCTCCAAATATATGATCGCCTTCAATATCTGATCAGGCTCTTCATCCCTGTCCCTCCAAGAGATGTCTGATCACGCTGGCCTGTCTTCAGGGAGAATTCTATGAGGTCTGTTTAACCTAGAACTCTAACCCTTGATGCTTACTCTTAGTAATTTTTCATTTACTGAATAATCCCCAGTCCCAACCCTACTCCTTGGCTGTAAATTCCTGCTAACTTGGGCTGCATTTGGGATTCTCCTGATCGAGTGTAATAGTCCTAAAAACAATTGTTTCACTGCTTTAACTACTGTCCAGGTCTAGTTCTTCTTTGACATAAGTAGGGAGGTAAAGGTGGTACTGAGAATTCAGAACTCAGAGGTCCAGGAACCATGTTCTTCTAGGTCACTGCCTGGATTGATATTGAAGTGTGTTCTCTACTTCCCATCTTCCAGGCTTTGGTAGCCCTCAGAAGTTTTCCTTTGCATCAAGTCCTTTTCACACGGTTGCCTAGGGCCCTGCCTCTGCTCTGCTCCCAGATCTCTATCCCAGGGGCTCCAGAAACTGCTTCTTCAGATGTTGATCACATGTCCATAGAGCAGTTGCTATATTGGATGGCCATGGGCAACAGGGACTGTGACTAATCCAGCTCACTCTTGGGAAGGACTTGTGAGGGCAAAGATTGATGCCTGGCATTGGGGATCTTTAATAGTACCAACAAGAGCATGTTTTAGCTTCTGATGCTGTGTGGTGGTGCTGGTTTAGTGACCAATAGTTAGAATTATGACTGTGTGTTGGGTTCAGGGAAAATTTATTTAATTCTAAATGTCTTGGGACTTCTCTTCTTAGAGTGGGAAGGAGGTCAGAATCCTACCTGAGACAGTTTTATTTAAAAGGAAAAAACAAAGCATTAGGTTACATGACCACATATGTAAAGTATTTAACATTAAAGATGGTTATGGAAAATCCATTTGACCATTTAATTTTTGATTTTGGAAAGAATATTAGCCCATTTATTTTACCGAAAACTTTGGTTCTTATTAGTTATAAGCTAATAAGACATTAGACAAAATTTTATAATAGAATTAATAAAATTGTCCTTACAAATACAAACATAGAAACTTGTTAGGTCCTTTCTTTAATGAAGAAAGTGATAGAAACCTTTTGTCTTTATTTTTAAGTATTTGGAACATTATTTATTATAATCTTCGCTTGGAATAAATGGGTTAAAAATTCTGTCCAGAAAATTCACAAGCTGAAAACGGAGATGAGCTGTTTGAAGAAGATCTGGAACACCAGGTGCAGACATTACAAAGATAAGCTGGGATAACCTTGAGGTTCAACCAAGGGGAGAGATAGGAATGACCTCTGAATAAGTGAAAAGATAGAGTACGAGAAAATGAAACTAGCATTTGCAGAAAAGTTCCTTAAAGCCATGACTACAGAAATGGAGATCTAAACGATTGGATTTCACCATTTTCACAAAAGGACTGCCCATGCTGTATATTTTACTAGTGAATAAATTAGACTTTTACTCAACTATTCATTAGTGTGTATGAGTGTGGGAATTTTCTGTGTTTAATGCATATACATAAAATTTTCTAAAGTAGCCCTTTGCTTTCTACTCATTTTGGGCAAATAAGGATCTATTATTTTTAATTAAATGTGTCAAATCTTTATTTACAATAAATGCTGTTCAAGAGGTAACTCTGTTATATTAGAGGAAAGCTTTGCTTTTAGTTTAAAAATCTTTTTTTTGTTTTTTGGTTCAAAATCAACCTTTACTAGTGATCCAGACAGATCATTGGATCTCAGAGAAGCTGTTTTCTAACTGTAACTTAGGGTGTGTGTGTGTGTGTGTGTGAATTCTTTCCCGGTTTTTTTTCTTGTTTTATTTTAGAGTAAATTTAGAGTAAATACAGAAAAGTTGTGATGATAATACAGATCCTATATTCTTCAGAAAAAAATTTGCTCTACTATTAACATCTTACATATGTATAGTGTGTTTGACACAATTAATTGTCCAAGATTTATAGTCTGTTATTAGCTAAAGTCCACACTGTATTTGAATTTATTTAGCTTATCTGTTGTCCAGCTTTTGTTCCAAGATCCCATTCAGGACACCACATTCCATTTAGTTGTTATAACACCTTCTGCTCATCTCTGCTGTGATGGCAGTTTCTTAGATTTCCCTTGCTCTTGATAACTTTGACAATTTTGAAAATTATCAGTCAGATGTTTTTGTTGAATGACCCTTAATTGATATTTGTCCAGTGTTTTTTCTTTTTTTTTTCCTTGTGGATAGATTAGTGTTACAGGTTTTCAGAGGAAGACTACAGTGGAAAAATACCGTGTTCATCACATAATATCAAGGTTATATACTAACACTGTTGCTCATTTTGATCATTTGGGTGAGGTTTTGTACTATGAGATTAGTTTTCTCTCCCCCTTTTCATACTGTACACTTTGGAAAGAAATCACCATACATAGCCCACATATCAGAAGGTTGGAGTTATGCTTTACTTTCAAGAAAATAACTATTTTATGATAGAGATTGTTACAACTAAATGCATATAAACAAAACTGTGTATAAAAGGCTTGGGAAATATGCTGTATTATTTAAATAAATATTATTAGTGATGGTCATCATAGTAAGACTGTCAAATACATGCAAGATATGCTGTCAAACAGCATCTCTGCAAGTAACTTACAACTCAATTATAAAGCTGAGGGAATAGATGAAAAGCAAGAAAATAATATTTTGATTAAGGAAGCAATAGTCTTTCTAAATAAATTCATTTCCACTGTTTACCAAATATTCACAACTAGTTCACAGAGATGTGCTCATTTATTTTTCAAATTTACTGCCTAGTTGGCATATGCTTTTTTCAAATCTGGTTTGTGCCAGATAAATCATTGTCCAATTTGCATTATCCTTTTACATACCAAGCTTTTTATAGACTCTTCCTTTACAGTCAATTTTTCAGTGTAAAATTGAGTGATACAAAAATATGGAAAAGTGCAACGCTATTATTATTTTATTTTATGTGTGCCCCTTGGATCTGAAAAACAGAACAGGGAGTAAAAGCAACTCTTCACAGGTACCTCAGTGGTAAAGAATCTGCCTGCCAAAGCAGGAGACGCAGGAGGCGTGGGTTCCATCCCTGGGTTGGTAATATCCTCTGGAGGAGGAAATGGCAACCTACTGCAGTATTCTAGAAAATCCCATGGACAGAAGGTCCTGGCAAGCCCCAGTCCACGAGGTTGCAAAGAGTTGAATTTGACTGAGCGTGCGCACACATGTAAGAATAAGTGACTGCAGCCACCCAGGAGTGTGTGGAGATATGTGTGTGTGTGTATATATATATCCTGAAACTTCAGTCTTAAGGGAATGTCCATGAAGAAAATTGCTTTTCAGTGGATAAGCATACTCAGTGTTCATGTAACAAAAACTACAAAAGTCTTATAAGAAAACAGTCACCTTTGTAATTCATTTTGCCAGAAAAGTTCTGGTAATATCTTTAAGGGTAAAAAACACAATGAATGGAAAACACAAAAATAAAAGTCAAAACTTTAAATTGTCATTACCTAGAAATGAAAGTTGGTTGAACCAGACACAATACATTTATAGATATTTATGTGAAATGTTGAAAATAAAGTCTGTGGTTTTTAGTCATTTTTACACAGAGATAGTATTAAACTGACAATGAAAGTCAATGGTACATATTATTTTTCAAATACTTAAGTTTGGAGAGTTCCTGCAACTAATTAGATCCTAGCGTTTGCAATGATTGGTTTGGAATTTTGAGACCAATGGAGAATTCCTTAAAATCCAGAATAAGGTTGTTATTCAAGCCCTTCGTAGTCCTTCAACTTGAGAGAAACCAAGAGCTAGTGGAACACTGATTTGGGTTTGAATCCCAGCTGATTTATTTATTAGCTGTGTGATTTTCAAACAACTCATTAAGCTGTCCTGTACCTGTTTTATAAGTTTAGAGTTACAAAGAGGATGTTTGTGAAAACACAGTAGGTGTTTGATGAAGATAAGTGATTATTGGGAGTTACATTTGCTACTGACCTCTAGTAAGAGCACTGTTTCATATATCTTCATTTGAAATTAAAAAAATAATAATGCTTTCCTTCTATTTTGAGAAAGTGTGTATTAAAATTTTCTGGGTTTCTCAGGCTAGAAGAACATATATCACTCTTAGAAATTAATGTTACAATAAAGTAAGCTTTGACTGGGCTAAAGTATTAATTCTGGATATTCTGAGAATTTTAAGTTTATTTAATTATTTAATTTTTATTGTGCACTTAACATGTTTTGGATGTATAATTAAAATTCTGGAAAACAATGTGAAATAAGGTTTAAATTCCTAAAATTCAGCTAAATTTTGTTAAGTATCAGCTGTTCTTTGTTAAGAGGCAGGAAAATACTTGTTTCTAAAATTTTGCTCATAAAAATGCCATTCAACTTCACTTTTACCTAGATCTTGATATTAGATTTTGAAACTTTATTATTCCTTCTTAATGTTTGAGAGAGCAGTGGTTTGTTTTTACAAAGCTGAGAAAATAGTTCAAAGGGGAAATAAAGTAAGATGCATTTGCTATTGAAAAGCTGAAAGTGTTGCCAATAATGAAAATCTTTCTGTTTAGTTGTAGTGATTGAGAAAACAGTTGGAGAACTGTAATTGTCCATTAAGATAATGAGCACCACGAGCTAGAAACAGCATGTGTGGAAGAGGGGTAATACCAAGCACCATGGAAAAATCTGCAACTTTCAGAGAGTCATAAAAACTAGAGGAGGATAAAACTATACCAAAGAACTACAGACACTGAAGGCTGATTTAGTAGATTTCAGGGACTTCTTACTGACAATCTTGTACATACTTATCATGAATTTTAAGAGAAAAATATTTTTGTTATTTATCAACTGGCCTTTTGCATATTTTATATTAAATTAGTTTTCACTGATAATTTGCTCATTACTTTACAAAACAATCTGATTTGCTAGTTGAGCTCCATTTATGATTGGCCAAGGAAAAATAAGTTGATCCCAAGAAAAAATAAAATTGTTCTTATTTGATTAAGTGGTTTCATAATGAAATTAGTAGTATCACATTTAAATTTTTATGACTTTTTAGTTAAGAGTATGAAAAACTTGGAACTTTTTTTCTTTTTAATATTAACATTTCAAAAGAAAAATTATTAAGTGTCTTCTATGTTCTGTCATTGTATCAGATACTTGGAATTAAAAATTAAGAAATACATGATACTTATGCTCAATCTATTAAGCAAACAGATTGTAATCTTGGGCAATACATTTGATATAGCTGACCTTTATATAGAGTTTTGCAAAGTTCCCAGTTAGGGAACTAAGTATTAATCATTTCTAAAGTTGGATCATGAAAATACAATAGAAATTTGTAAGGCAGAAATGGAGTATTTGAGACATTGACCATGTCTGTTTAGCCAAGATATTAAGAGAGGAAATAATTTAGGGGTGGGATAGGTGTTCTATGCAGCTAGAGCATGTTTTAAAAGGAGGGGAAATAGTAGAAGCAGCTGATAGATGTATGTTTGCTTACACAACTGGACTATTAATGTGTGCAATTGGTGCCAAAATAAAAGAAGTGAAATATTTTAGGAACTTTATACCTAGTTTTTGTCTTTTTATATAGTTCATGAGGTTCTCATGGCACGTATACTGGGGTGGTTTGCCGTTCTCTCCTCCAGTGAGTCACGTTTCATCAGAACTCTCTGTTATGACCCAGCTGTCTTGGGTGGCCCTACATGGCTTGACTCAGCTTCATTGATTTATGCAACCTCTTCGACATGACAAGGCAGTGATCGGTGAAGGAGATGTAAGTTAGAACCCTGTGTGGAACAACTGATTGGTTCAAGACTGAGAAAGGAGTACAACAGGGCTGCCTGCTGTCACCTGTTTGTTTAACCTATATGCGGACCACATCGTGAGAAATGCTGGATGAGCTAAAAGCTGGAATCAAGATAGGTGGGAGAAACATCAACAACCTCAGATACACAGATGATACCACTCTAATGGCAGAAAGTGAAGAGGAACTAAAGAGCCGCTTGATGAAGGTGAAGGAGGAGAGTGAAAGAGCCAGCTTAAAACTAAATATAAAAAACAAAACCCAAAAATCTATGATCATGGCATCTGGCCCCATTACTTCCTGGCAAATAGAAGGGGGAAAGGTGAAAGTAGTGACAGATTTCCTCTTCTTGGCTCTAAAATCATTGTAGATGGTGACTGCAGCCATGAAATTAGAAGAGGATTGCTCCTTGGCAGGAAAGCTGTGACAAACCTAGACAATGTGTTGAAAAGCAGAGACATTACTCTGCCAGCTACGGTCCGCATAGTCAAGACTATGGTCTTCCCAGTGGTCACGTACAGTTGTGAGATCTGGACGGTAAAGAAGGCAGCAACACCAAAGAATCCTTCGAACTGTGGTGCTGGAGAAGACTCCTGAAAGTCCCTTGGAAAGGAGATCAAACCAGGAGATCTTAAGTGAAATCAACCCTGAATACTTGTTGGAAGGACTGATGCTGAAGCTGAAGCTCCAATATTTTGGTCCTCTGATGTGAACAGCTGACTCATTGGAAAAGTCTCTGATGCTGGGAAAGATTGAGGGCAGAGGAGAAGAGGGCATCAGAGGATGAGATGGCTGGATGGCATCACTGATACAATAGACATGAACTTGGGCAAACTCCTGGAGATGGTGAGGGACAGGGAGGCCTGGTGTGCTGCAGTCCATGGGGTTGCAAAGAGTCAGACATGACTGAGTGACTGAACAACAAAATACCTAATTTTCTTAAACACTTTAGTGCTTGTTGAAAAGCAAACCAAATCTTAGAATGGACTTTCTAGCTGAGCTCACTTGCTTTGGAATATTAGAAACACATCTTGTTTGATAAAGAGATGGTTCCTTCTTGCTCCCTTTTCTCATAGGTTTTTCTTTTTCTCTACCCTTAGGGCTCTACCTCAGACTTGTAAGGTTTCACAGCTACAGGAAGGCGTTCTTCTTACTTTTCCTTAAAGCCACAGTCTAGAGGCGGTCTTGGCTGAGGTAGGGGAATGATACTCCAGAGCAATATTTGTCTGGCTGGGGAAAGGACATTCTTAGGTGCCAGTTATTGTAATGTGGCTTCTATTCCTGAATCAGTTTCAGTCAAAAGTCCCTCGTGACATAAGTATTTTGAGTGGCGAGGATACCCCAGGAGTCAGAAAGAGTCGGTGTTCTCATTAAAGTTTAGGAGATGAATCTCTTCTTAAGGCTGGGAATGTGATGTTAGCGTAATTGTAATATCTAAACAGTCTTCCCTTCTTCTCCCTTGCATGTTTGCTGTGCTTCAGTTCACCCATTCTTTAGGCCTCTGTTGGACCTAAAGGCAAGTGACAAATAACAGTCCATGCTCAGTCCCTTCTTTCTGATCAGTACCTAAGATCTTCATTCTTGCCTCTCTGGCTTTCAGATTTGGCTTTTTCCATAAATCAACCTCTGTCCCCATCAGATACAAGTATTTTCTGCCTACCCTTCTCCACCCTACACATTTTAAGTGACGTTTTGAACCTTGACTCTTCCGTGTATCATGTAGTTTTATCTGCTTCTACAGTTTGGTGTCCACCCTTGCCTCTAGTATGAGGGTTTCTGGTTCCAGGGATCCCTGAGTCACTCTGAACTTCTATCTGTCCCAGTCAACTAATTTAAAGAGTTGTGTTGGTAGTAGGCTTATTTTTTTTTTTTAAGGAGATCAAATATAAAATTTCCCCAAAATCATAACGAGCAAAATTTCAAATTAAGTTTGATGAAAATACTCTTTTAAGTCCTAGATATTGGTCATAATAATTTTAACTGTATTGTGATTGGGAAACACATTAAAAGTTTATTTTTAAACATGTCCAACACAGCTCCAGCAACAAAATTCTTTTCACCAACTTCTGCCTGGATCTCAGTTCGTTTTTTTCCAGTTCCCACACTAGGCAGTTCCTTCTGTGTATGTTATGATGAACATACGTATTAGAGATTATTATCTTCTGAGCCCCACAGTAGGAATACTGGAAGCACTGGAAATCATGGGCTTAAGCCAGGAGGTTCTGGAAATGATAGCTCTCCAGGTAAGAAGGAAAAGGGACAAAGGTAAGGGGGAAAAAGAACATCTATGGGAACTTATGCCTTTGATGAAGGTTTTGGCTTTTTTTGCCTCTGTCTACTTCATCTCTGAAACTTTTCTTTACATTTTCTATTTATTCTTTCCTGATGCTTTCTGGGGATACTCCTTAATCGATACTAATTCACTAATCCATTCTTCTACCTGAATCATTACACTCCTCAACCAATATGTTGAGTTTATTATATCCACAATTATATTTTGTGCATTCACTATCTCCAGTTGTATTCATGTTATATCTTTTTATGCCTGTACAAATATTAAACTTCTCATATATTTGATGATATTTAATATACTTCTTCAAAATATTTGTCCTTCTGGTTTCATTAATTCTGATTTTATGGAGTAGATGGTTTTGTTCATTGTCTTTCTTTTACACAGATTGTGTTATAGGTGGGTGGAATCTCCAAAGATCATTAGCTAATGAAACCTCAGACTCAGTTTATGTCCCCGAATCTTTGGAATTGTGTGTGTGCATGCCATCTTGTTGACTCTCTCCCTGCCCACTATTCAGTTCTAATTTTGTTGGTCTGAGTCTATGGCCATACCACCCTGAACATGCGGGCTCTTGTCTAATTTAGTTGGTCTGACATGGGGCCCAAGTTTCAGTTTCTTCAAAGCTGCCTTGGTGGAGTCAATGTGCAGCCATGTTCGGGAACCTCAGAACCTGATCACTGTGAGAAGGAAATGCTTGGGGACAGATGGGCATCCCTACTCTGCAGTGTGTTCCATGCAGCGGGGAATGGCAAATTAAGCGGTTAGTGAGTGATCCGCCCTGAGCAATGCGAGGCGAAGGGAAAACCAGTATCCTCCAGCCCACACCACATCCGTAACCCAGGACTTGCCCCTTCACTGGACTGCACAACCTAGGTTTGCCCTGGGGATTTCCCACTTTTTCTCATCAGTTTCCCTCTCCTTTGTGCGCCCTCTCCTGGACTGACAGGCAGACATTTTTGTTGGGAACTGCAAGTGTGAATCTCTGGCTTGTTAGCTTTTCCCTGTAAACAGTGGCAGAGAATTCATAGGACCAACCACTGCTTCACAAGGGCAGACTCATGTATCACATGTTTCCCTGATGGCTGTCACTTCTTTATACCACCTTGGTACCTTGTCATTTGTTATAATGATGGTAGTTTACATGATTTAAAAAGCTGTAAAATTCTTAAAATGGCAAGATTACATATGCTTTATAGTAGGAAATATATCTGTTGAATATTTCTACTTGAAATATTCCAATGTAATTTCTTAAAATTTTTAACACATCATTTAAATATTTGCTGCTGTAGTAAATGCTGATTTCTGAGTATATTTTAAACATGTTGTGAAGACTTTAGATAATCATAATGAATATTATTGACTGCTCCACTATGCCTTTGCGTTTCTTGGAACTGTTTAACAATTGTATTCTTCGTTTGTTTGTTTGGTCAGTCGTTCAGTCATGTCTGATTCTTTGCCACCCCAAGGACTGCAGCACGCCAGGCTTCCCTGTCCTTCACTATCTCCGGACTTTACACAAACTCAATGTCCATTGAGTTGGTGATGACATCCAACCATTTCATCCTCTGTCTTCTCCTGCCTTTAGTCTTTCCCAGAATCAGGGTCTTTTCTAATGAGTCAGTTCATCTCATGAGGTGGCCAAAGTATTGGAGCTTCAGCTTCAGAATCAGGGAGAGTTTTTTCAAGAGAACACAGTGGTCATAGCAGACACCTTCTGCCAACAGCAAAAGAGATAATTATACACATGGACATCACCAGATGGTCATCATCAAAATCAGATTGATTATTTTCTTTGCAGCTGAAGATGGAGAAGCTCTATACAGTCAGTAAAAACAAAACCTGTTGCTGACTGTGGCTAAGATCTTGATCTCCTTATTGCCAAAATCAAACTGGAATTGAAGAACGTAGGGAAAACCTCTGGGCCATTCAGGTATGACCTAAATCAAATCCCTGATGATTATACAGTGGAGGTGACAGATTCCAGGGGTTAGGTCTGATAGACAGAGTGCCTAAAGAGCTATGGACCGAGGTTCATAACATTGTACAGGAGGCGGTGGCCAAAACCATCCCAAGGAAAAAGAAATGCAAAAAGGCAAGATGGTTGACTAAGGAGGTCTTACAAATAACTGAGAAAAGAAGAGAAGCAAAAGGCAAAAGAGAAAGGCAAAGGTATATCTAATTAAGTTCAGAGTTCCAGAGAACAGGAAAAAGAGATAAGAAAGACTTCTTAATATTCTTAATTAAAGTGAAGTTGCTCAGTCGTGTCCAACTCTTTGCCACCCCACAGACTGTAGCCTGCCAGGCTCTTCTGTCCGTGGGATTTTCCAGGCAAAAATACTGGAGTGGGTTGCTATTTCCTGCTCCAGGGAATCTTCCTGACCCAAGGATAGAATCTGGATCTCCGGCACTGCAGGCAGACTCTACCATCTGAGCCACCAGGGAAGTCCAATAGTTGGCTATTATTATTGTTAGTTGGTTATTATTATTGCTCCTTATGGCCTTCAGAATAACTGCTTTCTCTGATTCTCTGGTTTATTCTGTAATCATTTAAATAAAGGGATATTCATATTTAGAATCATATAAAAACTAATACACTCAGAGTGAGAGAATTTTATGAACAAAATTCAATACAAAAAATTTTGAATTATTTTAATTCTGAGGATCAGTGCTTGACAAATTTCTTGTCTTGAACTTAAATCCAGATAGTTACATTTGCTATATTTAAATAACCACTAGATGAGAGAGACAATTACTCTAATTAAACAGTTGCAGTTATCTCCTGGTGTATTTCCCTTAAACAATAATAGACGTGAATTTGTCCCTCCACTCATTAGCTTATAAACAGTTTTTTTTTTTTTTTTAAATCTAGGGTACATTACCGATTCCCATAACAGATACTATGATGATTCCATGAAACATATCCATAAGCATCTAATATCTTTTAAAGTGAATGGGCTGGATAGTGCTTACTCAGTGGAGTTTGTATAAAATTGTCTTTATACAAGATGATATGTCACGAAACTGAAATTTTATTTTCATCCATCTTGAGAATTGATGTAAGATTGCTAGACAATCAGACTTAAAGGTGATCAGATTAGCTGTCTGCTCATAGTTTTCCCTATAACCCAGAGGCTATAGGCAAAACTAGATATACTCTTAGTCTATTTCTTAGGGGTGTTTTAAAAGCGATATAAAGGTGCACATTACTGAACTGGAAATAACCAGGTTATTTGATGGATTCCATTGTCTAGATATAACAACTGGTTCATTAAAACATTTGGTGTACAATTGGACAAGTCAGCTGAATGTAAAATATTAAACTAAAATATAAAAATTTTTCTTATAATCTCCAAATAAAAATTTAAATATCTTTATTTCATTTTTTAAAAATCAAGGCACTGTTATATGGAAATAAAGCATGCTGACTTCACCTAGATACTTGATTAAAATAGGTCATTTCACCACTCTGTAATGTTTTCTGTCATGCATGGCTTGCACAGGAAACATATTCCTGTTATAAAGTGTGATTTGTGCCATCATACCTTCCAACAGGATAATGCCTATGAGGAAAATAAAACATATCATTAAATTTAAAATATATTCTCTTAGAAAACAGCCAGCTCTGATTAGTCAAAATCTTGGCAAAGCGAATGTCAGCACTATTTTAGCTAAAAATGGAAATAGATTGCTTTATACACAGTGCTTATCAAAGGTCATTTAAAATGTAATCTGACTTTGCAATCCCTTACTTCATGTTTCTTTAGAGGTTGTGACCTATAGAACACAGGAGATTGAGAGTAGCAGCATAGTGTAATCCATACCACAGGATCCTTACATATTTTTTCATACACAATGGAAATACTATCGCATGGACTTCAAAATATTAATTTATTTTCAAAGACGTTTAAACACTTAGGATCAGTTCAGTTCAGTCGCTCAGTCATGTCCAACTCTTTGCGACCCCAATGAATCGCAGCACGCCAGGCCTCCCTGTCCATCACCAACTCCCAGAGTTCACTCAGACTCATGTCCATCGAGTCAGTGATGCCATCCAGCCATCTCATCCTCTGTCGTCCCCTTCTCCTCCTGCCCCCAATCCCTCCCAGCATCTGAGTCTTTTTCAATGAGTCAACTCTTCGCATGAGGTGGCCAAAGTACTGGAGTTTCAGCTTTAGCATCATTCCTTCCAAAGAAATCCCAGGGCTGATCTCCTTCACAATGGACTGGTTGGATCTCCTTGCTCAGGATAGGCCATCTTTTAAATAAGGTTTAACCTGTATTATTTTATCAGATCACTGGTTGTTCTTTTATTTGATGTTTAACCTGCTACAAAATTAATTTTATGTTACTATATTGTCACTCTGGACTTTCTTATACTTAGAAGTTGATTGAATTTTGTTTTTCCTGTGAGCTCTAGAATGTTTTATTAAAGCCTGAATATAGTCAGCCTATTTTTGATCATAATTGACTGATTTTCTCCCATCTAAAAGAGGTCCCCATTAAATAAAAGTGGTAAAAGATGCCATCTTCAGAGTACATTAAATGAATCAAAATTCAACATTTGCTTGTCTGGTAAAAGAATGATTCTTTCCAGCTTTGTTGGATCTTTGCCCTTATTTTGGTGGAATCTGTGGAGACTCTTTTCTCTATCTCATGAAGACGTGGTCGTCTATATTCCTTTTATAATCTGTCTAGGGTAATCTCATAATATCTCACCTGTACTTTCTTCCTCTGAGGCAGTTCCAGTATTAAAGCCTTTCTGTTTGCACTTACACAGGCTCTCCCTGGGAGAGACTAGCTCACCTGTCAAAATACTGTAACTGGTGATCACTAGCTCCTCTAGAGGCAACGTCTGTACTGCTGCCAAATTCAGAAAGTCTGAAATTTTAGGAACTGCTAAGGACATCAACTTCTACCATGCTTAGATTCTTAATCATGGGAGATGGCTTTTTTAGTTATTGGTTCTCTAGTGGAGTGGACCTTTTATGGTAAAACTGTGATGTGGGAATATATATATATATATATATATATATATATATATATATATGTTTAATCAGAAGAATTTCTTTTCTAATATGTGGGTATTGAGAGCCAGACCTCTTAGCCATGATTGGCAAAAAAAAAAAAAAAAAAAAAGGACACCTCAACACTGAGAGAAGAAAGATCAGGTAAAATATATGGCAAAGAAAGAATAAAGATTTTGTGTTAAAGGCTCAGGGAAGAAAAGCAAATTAAAATTAAACCAGTATGGGCCTTAAGCTTCACATTCCAGTGTATTGGTGTGGATGCAAAGGAGCTAAGAGAAGTTTCCCTGGAGCTGAGGACATATGTTGGGCCTGAGGTTTACTGATAGCCCTTGGAACATAAATCCCTGGGTATCAGGGAGATATATAAATAATATCTGTGGAGACTAGAAAGGATGATAATTGAGTAATAGCACAAGAGTTTTCAAAATCTTTATGACACATAATTTTGTTCATGTCTATGAAACTCATGAAATTAAAAGAGATGTTACAACAGAGTAGTTAAGAGCCAAGACTCTGAGCAGCACTGTTTTTTTTCAAAATCTAGGTCTCTCTTTTACCAGCTCTATAATTCTGGGCAGGTTATTTAACTTCTTCTTTGTCTTGGTTTTCCTATGTTAGAGTGTGTAGCACAGGGCTATGGTCAGGATCAGTTAAGTTAATTAATGTAAAGTATTAATACTTATAAGAGTGCCTGGTACATTAAAAAAAAAAGATGCTCAATACATGTTAGCTAAAAATGCCATGAGAGTAATTATGGTATTATATTGTTATAAAAATATTGTAGTTATGAAAATACTATAATGTTATAAAGGAAAGGGGAATTTGACCTGTTTTTATCATCTAGCCTTGAATTACTCATCCCCAAGTAGTTTTCAGAAACTTGCTCTTAGATTTTGATAAGGAGTTTATTTTCAGGTCCATTTCAGGACACATTTCAGATACTGCAATACAATATATTTTTTATAAATTCACAACATAATAGCAATTTCTTATCTTTTGTTTCCCAATTTATAAAACTTTTTTGAAGTAGATAAGGAGGAAAACTCTACAGATGAGAAAAGTAACTCTGGCTAGAAGCCTATATTTATGAACATGTGATTTGATAGAGAATAGAGCCAGCATCAGGTCAGAAAAACATTTATAATTAGAGTGGTGATCATCTATTGCCTTGAGCATAGGAAAGATCATAAAATTAATTTTAAAGATTCTTTACTAGGATTTTTCACAAGGTAAATTAAAAATAAAGTTTATTTTTACCTTTAATAATAATAAAATCTGATAACTAATTTACTTTTGTAAAATACTAAATTACAACTGTCTTTTGCTTTTGTTGGAGAAGGCAATGGCACCCCACTCCAGTACTCTTGCCTGGAAAATCCCATGGACGGAGGAGCCTGGTAGGCTGCAGTCCATGGGGTCGCTGAGGGTCGGACACGACTGAGCAACTTCACTTTCACTTTTCACTTTCGTGCATTGGAGAAGGAAATGGCAACCCACTCCAGTGTTCTTGCCTGGAGAATCCCAGGGACGGGGGAGCCTGGTGGGCTGCCGTCTATGGGGTCCCACAGAGTCGGACACAACTGAAGTGACTTAGCAGCAGCAGGTCCCTAAAAAGTCTATGTTCACTCTTGCCATCTCCTGCTTGACCACATACAGTTTACCTTGATTCATGGATCTAACATTCCAGGTTCCTATGAAATATTGTTCTTTATAGCATCAGGCTTTACTTTTGCCACCAGGCACATCATTCAGGAAATCAACCCTAAATATTCATTGGAAGGACTGATGCTGAAGCTGAAGTTCCAATACTTTGACTTCCTGATGTGAAGAGCTGACTCATTGGAAAAGACCATGATGCTGAGGAGATTGAAGGCAAGAGGAAAAGGGTAAAATAGAGAATTAGATGGTGGGTAGTATCACCAACTCAGTGGACCTGAGTATGATCAAATTTGGGGAGATAGTGAAGACAGGGAAGCCTAGCATACTGCAGTTCATGGGGTCACAGTCAGATATGACTTAGCGACTGAATAACAACAACTTGGTTAAGATTTGTCTCAAATGAATGGCTTTAAGAGTAAATTTTAGCAACCTGAGCTTTAGAGTATCTTCAACAGCAACTCAAGGACTCTTACCTAGAAAGCAGCTCATTATTCATCTCTTTTGAGCAGTTGCCCAAATTAAACAATGGTGTCATACATTTTATTAACATGCAGCACAAAAATCCCTGCTTACTAAACAGTTCTGAGTCCAGGAAAGCCTTGGGCCTTCTTCCAACTATTAATGTAGAAAAAAAAAAATTGCCAAACTTACCTACATCAGCAGAAAGCAAATACCTAATGCCATTCCATAATAAATTTGAGTATTCTTGCCCTAAATGCAGCTTTTTAAGCTTCTACAATCTTATTCGAACTCCATCCAGATTCTACTGTTGATCATGATGATGAGAAATAAAATTAGAAAGACAAACATGACAGGAATTAAATGCCTTTAGTCTCAAGAAGGCCTGGAGAAGGCAATGGCACCCCACTCCAGTACTCTTGCCTGGAAAATCCCATGGACAGAGGAGCCTGGTAGGCTGCAGTCCATGGGGTCACTGAGGGTCGGACACGACTGAGCGACTTCACTTTCACTTTTCACTTTCATGCATTGGAGAAGGAAATGGCACCCCACTCCAGTGTTCTTGCCTGGAGAATCCCAGGGACGGGGGAGCCTGGTGGGCTGCCGTCTATGGGGTTGCACAGTCGGACACAACTGAAGGGACTTAGCAGCAGTAGCAGCAGCAGTCTCAAGAAGGCCACGCCTGCTGTTACTCATAATCACATATGGATCCTTGAATGTGGTGAAGTGAGAACCATGTGTTGACCTTTACCTACCTAGGGCATATACTAGGGCATCAACACTCTCTGGAGTCTTTTCCTCTAGCTTTTCTACAGCTTGTGTAAAGTGGAAGTATCTCTGCCTTCCAAAATCATGCCACAGAGAATGATTTTGATGGCATCTAATCAAAATCTAGACTTCAGCAAACATATATAACCTTGGGAATATATTTATCTTCCTATCCTCAAACTGGTTGACAACTGTAGCTTTCATTTGGGGGCACAATTCTTTAAGCCTGGAAGTCTGGGTTTGGGAGGAAGATGATAGCTTATTGAAAGGACTGAGAACTTACATTCTGGAGAATGTAAAATCCAGTAAAGCCTTCTTGCAAATATATTTAACTTTGGCTTACAAGATCACAGGGCATTTACTTTTAGATATGTTAAAGACATATAGGTGTACCATCATTATCCAACCAAATGATTGTCTAGTCAACCTAAGGTCATTTAAAATAAAGTGAAGTGAAGTCGCTCAGTCATGTCCGACTCTTTGCAACCCCATGGACTGTAGCCTACCAGGCTCCTCCCTTATTGGGATTCTCCAGGCAAGAGTACTGGAGTGGGTTGCCATTTCCTTCTCCATTAAATGCTTGGGTAATATATGTTACCAAATAACATTCTTCCCTCATTTTTTTTTTCCACTGCTATAGGGATATAAGGATTAACTACTGTCTGTTGGCTAACATGAGGAAGGCTAAAGATCAAGATTTTCTAGTCATAGCTTTTAAACTGTGACTATCCAAACCTTTATTATTGTGGCTTGTTGGCTCTGATTAAGTTGTTCTATATTTACAATTTCAGAGTACTGTTTTTACTTTAGAAGGGACTCAAGCCATGATTTTGAGAGTCCATCCAGCACTCAGACTGGGAGTTCACCACGCCTGAGTGGAAGTTATGTGGGCAACTCAATAACAGTGTGAGTCTGTGGACCTGCACCCTCTACAGTTTAGGAGAGCTTGGTTTTGATTCTTCTGTGGTGCACAATTCTTTGTATTGCTATGTCTGCTCAAGGGAAATATACTTAACTTTATTGTAAAGTATCATTTGGCTTAAAATATCTCCTCTTCCACTGCAATCTTTGTCTGGAAGTGTCCAAAAATTAAATTTTGGTAAGGCAAGGTAACTGTCTAACCATTTGACAATTCACCTAGAAATCTTGCCTAGAATTTTATCTTACTATAAAATGTAAGACACAGATGGTAGCCACAAAAGTAAAATAGACACAAAGTGATAAGCAGAGTTTTTTCATGTTTAAATACTACTAAATACAATTGTGGGCTCTATGCCTGTCATGATTAAGAGATAAAAATGTATCTGTTTTATTATTTATTTCAAGATTTAACAGGAGTTGTTTCTAAGTTTTCTTTCTTATTTTCTATCTACATCTAAAATATTGTATATATTACCCTGTGGCCTAAGTAAATATTGTGTATTTTCTAATATGTCATTTTTTTCACCTTTACCTATTTATAAAAGATATAAAATTATAATATTTTAAAGCATACATTGTGATGATTTGATATACATTGTGAAAATTTTTCTGCAATTGGAGTAATTAGCACACCTATCACATCAGATATTTATCATTTTTTATAAGAATACAAGTTCTACTCTCTTAGCAAATTTCAGTTATATAATACAGTATAATCAATTAGAGTCACAAGGTCATGCAGGAGAACAAAAGATCTTATTCATCTTATAACTGAAAATTTGTACTCTTTTACCAGCCTCTCCTAATTTCTTCTACTCCTTGCCCTTGGCAACCAGCATTCTGTTTCTGAGTTTGAGTTTCTGTTTTTGAGATTTTACATACAAGTGATGCCATGTAATATTTGTTTTTCTTTGTCTAGCTTATTTCACTTAACATAATAGTCTTCAGGTACATTCAGATTCTAAATGGCAGGAATTCCTTCTTTTTAAAGCTGAATAATATGCTACTTTATATGTCACATTTTCTTTATTCTTTCAAACTCACGGCAGTTAGATTGTTTCCACACCTTGGCTATTGTGAATAATACTGCAGTGAATGTGAAGGTGCAGATATCTTTTTGAGATTATGGTTTCATTTCCTTTACTTCTTTTCATTCACTTCTGGATATAGATCCAGCAGTGAGATTGCTGGATCATATTCTGGCTCTATATTTAATTTCATGAGAAGACTCCGTAATGTTTCCATAGTGGCTGTATTACTGGGGTGACCAAAACAGTCATTCGGTTTTTTCCCCTGAGATGGCTCTAGTAGAGTTTAGTTTTCTTAAATTTCATTTTAAACAATTTTGTTACATTGTATTGTGACAGCTATCATATCAGCATACATTTAAAAAAGATTTATCAAAATATCTGCACTTTCGTTTAGCCATGATAATATTGAAGATGGAAAAAAATTTCAGATAATACACTGAATCAGGTGAAAACATTTGCTATGGATATGACCGATAGGCATTAATATCTAAAATATATACACAGTTCATACAACTAAAAAAATAAACAACCCTACTAAAAGTGGGCAACAGACCTGAATAGACATTTTTCCAAAATGGAATGTAGGTGGACAACAGACACTTGGAAATACGCTCAACATCACTAATCGTCAGGGAAATGCAAATCAAAATCACAATGAAATACTGCCTTATATCTGAATATCATCAAAAGGACACTAATAAATGGGGGCAGAAATGTGGAGAAAGAGAGCCCTGGCACACCCTTGGTGAGAATGTAAATTGATGCAGCCACTGCAGAAAACAGTGTGGCCGTTCCTCAGAAATCTAAAAGTACAGCTACCCAGCAGTTACACTCCTGAGTATATATCTGAAAAAAAAACAAAAACACTAATTTGAAAAGATTCATTATTTGCAACTTCTAAGATGTGAAAGCAAACTTAGTGTCCATCAACAGGCATATATATATATATATATATATATATATATATATATGTAAACATGAATGGATGAATGAATAAAAATATCAAACTGATGAATGGATAAAGATATATATATGTGTGTGTATGTGTGTATATATGTATAGATATACTTTAGTCACTAACTCATGTTCAACTCTTTTTATGACCCTCCATGGACTGTAGCCCGCCAGGTTCCTCTGTTCATGGAATTTCCCAGGCAAGAATACTGGAGTGGTTGCCATTTCCTTCTTCAGGGGTTCTTCCCAATCCAGGGATAGAACCTGCATCTCCTGCATTGGCAGGCGGATTCTGTACCACTGAGCCACCAGGGAAGCCATATGTACATATACTGAGTAGTACTCCACATCGGAGGAAGCAGTGGCACCCACTCCAGTACTCTTGCCTGGGAAATCCCATGGACGGAGGAGCCTGGTAGGCTGCAGTCCATGGGATCGCGAAGAGTCGGACAAGACTGAGCGACCCCACTTTCACTTTTCCCCTTCCTGCATTGGAGAAGGAAATGGCAACCCACTCCAGTGTTCTTGCCTGGAGAATCCCAGGGACGGGGGAGCCTGGTGGGCTGCCATCTCTGGGGTTGCACAGAGTCGGACATGACTGAAGCGACTTAGCAGCAGCAGCATACATACATATACACACACACATATATATGTACATGTATATATATATATACATATATACAGTGAAGTACTATTCAGTCATAAAAAAGAGTAAAATGGGAATTTTGCCATTTCCAGCAACATGAATAGACTTGGAAGGCATTATACTAAGTGAATAAGTCAGATAGAGAGAAATGTAATATGATATCATTTATATGTTGAATCTAAAAAGTCCACAAACTAGTGAATCAAAAAAAAAACAACAAACTAGTGAAAATAGAAACAGCTTCACAGTTATAGAGAACATAGTATTGGAGAGGGAAGAAGGGATGGGACAGTGTAGAGTCAGAGGACTGAGGGGTGCAAGCTGCTGTGTATAAAATAAGTTACAGTTATATATTGTGCAATGAGTGAGTGAAGTTGCTCAGTCCTGTCTGACTCTTTGAGACCCCATGGACTGTAGCCCACCAGGCTCCTCTATCCATGGAATTTTCTAGGCAAGAGTACTGGAGTGGGTTGCCATTTCCTTCTCCAGGGGATCTTCCCGACCCTGGGATTGAACCCGGGTGTCCTGCATTGCAGGCAGATGCTTTACTGTCTGAACCACAAGGGAATCCCAATATAATTAATATTTTATTAAAAAAACTACCAATGGAATTTCAAAAAGCATAGAGCTTAGGCTCTTAAGGGTATAGCAGTGATAAAAGCTTTCATAGTCCTTTCTAAAAAGCAACACTTCATAGGTTTCTCTCTCCAGTGGTTCTCTAATATACTTGTAGAAGGAAGGCAATGGAAAACCAAGGATATAAATAGCTGAGCTCTCCACAATGGGGCTTCCTGCCTACTTTCCCTGTTCAAAGAAAAGAGGAGACATCGTCTTGCAATAAAGGCTTCATAGACAACTGGGCTTTTCTAGTGACAGTCGGCATTTGATGACCCATATCTCTTGGTTCTTCTTGTTGCCAGTGATCGGCCTGGCAATGATGGTGAAACGGGAGCAATTAACTAGATGGGGGAGGGCTTCCTTTAACAGTTGAAAGGTACCGTCCATCACGATTCCAAAGACTTGTAGTGTTTTTAGTGTGGGAGCTTCTCCAAGTTCAAGTAAAGTTTCAGGTATTATGTCATAGCACTGACTGAGTGATAGGTGTTGGAGGTAGTTGAGTTAGTAAAATTCTGGAAAGCAGTCATTTTTCAGCATGACGTTATCACTTAAGTCTAGGTGGACAAAATTGGGACATCTTCCAACTAAGGTAGAGACATCTGATCTCTGCAGATTCTTTAGGTACCCACTGAGACACATCTGGGTGGTGGTCTCTGACACGTGTGCCACGGCCAGCTGTATGTGCTTTTCAGGGAAGTCATAGCACCAAGAGCGGTTCAGCTCATCCAGTCTGGAAGAGCTGCTCAGCAAAGTCTCCAGGGCAGATTCAGAGAATCCAGAACACCCAGAAAGGTGTAGTCGCCATAAATTTGTGTTCTGAGCAAGATTATCTACAATAGGATCTGAAAGCTGGATGCCTTCCAGGCTGAGATGCTGCAACTTGGAGCGGTGAGACAGAAGGCCGTGGAGGGTAGACACACCCATCGGGGAGTTCCACAGAGGCAGGTGCTGTAGACAAAAAGGGCTGAGATGTTCAACTAACGGCTGGTCCATAAATGATCCTGGGCAGCAGAAGGCAACCACCCCTCGGGAGAGCAGTCTACCAATCACGTCTGGTTAGAGGTTTAAGCTCGAGAGGTCTATGGTCTGCCAGAGAGACTCGTCAGATGCTAGATGATACCATCTTTTACAAACACTGGAGACTTTCAGGAGTTCAGGGAGGCACAGACAGGTAAAGATTCTTAGGAGTAGCTCGTTTGGAAGGGAGTCCCAAGAAACACCTGGAAAGTTCTCTCGGTTTGGCTTAGGTCTGCGGACAGTCACAAAGTCCTTGTCATTCCCTTTGCTTTTCAGCTGTTTTCATGGGGGGAGTGGGGGGCTCTGTGGGTGGCCCAGGTTTGAAAGCAATTTCTGGGGGGTGTGCTCACTGGTCCTGGGAGATGTTCACACTTTTTGAAATTTTAGGGAGAGTGAATCTATAATTTCAAGATACCTTAAAGAGAAAAATTTGAACCACATCTTTTATCTCCCCCTGTCTCTCCCCACCCCCAAAAGTAGACAGGTGTTACTTTCATTGATCTTTTCTATTTCCTTTCTAGTCATTATTTAAATTTTTCCCATTCTTATCTTTTTTAGTTTCATCTATTAACATTGGGCCTAATGTGTTCTTCCTTTTCGGATTCTTTTAGATGTAAAGTATATTTGTTTAATTGAGATCTCCTTTTCTTTAATGTAGGCATTTATGACTATGACTTTCCTCTTAGATCAAATTATGCTGCATTCAATAAGTTTGTATGTTGTATTACCATGTTCATTTGTCTCAAGGTATTTTATTCTTAATTTCTTCTGTTAGCCATTGGTCATTTGGTAGCATATAGTTTAATCTTCACATATTTGTGAATTTTCCAGTTTCTTTACTGTTATCGATTTCTAGTTTTGTAACATTGTAGTTGGAAACTATATTTGATATTATTTCTGTTTTCCTAAGTTTATTAAGACTTATTTGTGATCTAACACATGATTTAAGTTGGAGAATGATCCATATTCTTAAAAGGAATGTGGAATCTGCTCCTGTTGGGTGGACTCTTCTGTATACATTTGTTAGATCTATCTGGTCTAACATGTATGATAAGACAAATTTTTTAATTGGTTTTCTGTCTGGATGACCTAGCTACTGTTGAAAATTGGGTATTAAAGTCCCATTCTATAATAGTATTGCTTTCTATTTCTGTTTTTAGGTTTGTTAATGTTTATATATTTAGTTGGTCTGAAGTTGGGTATATACATATGTAAATTTGATTATATGTTCTTGATGAATTGACCCCTTTATAATTGGATCATATTCTTTGTCTCTTATTACAGCTATTTGCTTAAGTGTTTTATCTGATATAGTATAGCTATGTCTGCCTTTTTTGTTTTCCTTTTGCATGGAATATCCTTTCTCATTCCTTCCCTTTGAGCTTAAATGTGTCCTTAAAGCAGAAGTGAGTCTCCTGTATGCAGCACATAGTGGGAATTGTTTTATAATTTATTCAATGAATCTATGTCTTTTAATGTGAGAATTTTTTTATTTACATGTTAAGTATATATGGACTTACTGTATCCATACTATTGGTTGTTTTCTGGCTTTTATGCAGTTCCTTTATTCTTTTCTGCTTCTTTTTATCTCTTGCTTTGCAATTTGATTATTTTTATTTTTTTGTAGTGGCATGCCTTGATTTCTTTCTCTATACTTTTTAAAGTATCTAGTAGTAGGTTTTTGTCCTGTGGTTTCCATGATACTTACCAAAAAAAAAAAAAAAACTTACAGTGATAACAGTCTACTTTAAGCTGATAACTTCAAATGCAGAACAAAGCACTACATTTTTACATGTCCCCTCAAATTTTAAGGTTTTGGTGTCATATTTATACTGTATATCCATTAACAAATTTTATTATAGTTATTTTAGTCCTTTTGTCTTTTGATCTTCATACCAGTATTATATTTACCCACCACCATTATAATATTTCCTCCCTCATGGCTCAGATGGTATAGAATCCGTCTGCAATTTGGTCTCTGGGTCGGGAAGATCCCCTGGAGAAGGAAATGGCAACCCACTCCAGTATTCTTGCCTGGAAAATCCCATGGACAGAAGAGCCTGGAGGACTACAGTCTCTGGGGTTGCAAAGAGTTGGACATGACCGAGTGACTGGCGCTTTCATTTTCACTTTCATTATATTATTACAGTATTCTCAGGTAGCTTGCATACTTACCTTTACCAGCAAGTTTTATACGTTCATATGTTTTTATGTTACTGATTAGTATTTTTTATTTCAGCTTGAAGAACTCTCTTTAATGTTTCTTGTAAGGTCAGTTCAGTGATGTTTAGCTTTTGTGTTTTCTTTTTTTTTTTGGAAAACTACTTCTCTCTTTCTGAATGGCAGCTTTCATGGGTGGAGTATTCTTGGTTGAGTCTTTGTTTTTTTTTTTTCCAGCAATATTAATATAGCATCCATTGCCTTTAAACCTCCAAGGTTTCTGCTGAGAAATCTGCTCACAGTCTTAAAGGTTTTATTTTCTATATAGCAAGTTTTTTTTTGTTGCTGTTGTTGTTTTTGTTGCTTTTAAGATTCTTTAACTTGTGCCAATTTAATTATAAGGTAATTCATTATAATGTATCTTGTTGTGGGCTTCTTTAGTTTTATCCTGACATTATTTAGGCTTCCTGGACTTGGATGTCTTGTTTCTTTTCCCAGGTTAGGTATTTTTCAGCCATTATTTCTTTGTGTTAGCTTTTTGACATAAATGTGTGTGTGTGTGTGTGTGTGTGTGTGTGTGTGTGTATATATATATATATGTATATATGGGGTTTTAAAGAGTCGGACACGACTGAGTGACTGATCTGATCTGATATATAGTCACACATATAAATATGCTCTGCTTGATGGTGTCCCATATACTACTTAAGCTATCTTTATTCTTTCTCATTCATTTTTCTTTTCCCCCTTTAATTGGATGAATTCCATAGCACTGTCTTTGAATTTTCTGATCTTTTCTTCTGCTTATTCTAGCTGTGCCTCTATTGAATTTTTCAGTTCAATGGTGTGCTTCAGCACTACAATTTCTGTTTCTACTTTTCTCTCTAGTGAAATTCTCATGTTCAGAATTTGAACTCCTTACTTTGTTGAGCATATTTATGACTGTTGATTTGAACTCTCTATTGGGTAAATTGCTCATATCTATTTTATTAATATTGGTCTCTGAAGATTTTTCTTGTTCTTTTGTTTGAAATATATTCCTTTGTTTCTTGATTTTCCTTGAATTTCTGTTACTATTTTTTAAAATATTTATTTATTTATTTTTGGCTGCACTGGATTTTCATTGCTGCCCATGGACTTTCTCCAGTTGTGGCAAGCAGAGGCTACTTTTTGTTGCAGTTTGTGGACTTCTCATTGAGGTGGCTTCTCTTGTAAGGCTCAGGATCTAGATGCACGACTTTCAGAGGTTGTGTCCTGTGGGCTCTGGAGTGCTGGCTCAGTAGTTGTGGCTCATAGGCTGAGTTGCTCTGTGGCATGTGGAATCTTCCTGCATGGCATGTGGAATCTTCCTGGAACAGGGACTGAGCCCATGTCTCTTGCATTGGCAGGCAGTTTCTTACTCATTAGACCACCAAGGAAGCCCTCTGTGTTTGTTTCTGCCCAGCGGCAAAAACAATCATTTATTCCAATCCTTATAGACTGGTCTTATGCAGGACATGAACCTTGTCAATAAACCTAGCTCAGGCTCCTAGTTACTGCTCAAGCCTTTCTAATTGTCCAAACCACTGTCTTTGTTCTTCGTGGCTGCCAGTACTCGAGGGTGTCGCAGAAGCCTCAAGACCTTTCAGTGTCCTGAAGAGGAGGATTGCAATCAGCACCTAGATGCAGGCTGATTAGAAGCCAGATCCTCAGGCAGCAGCTAGGCACATATGCAGTTAACCACACAGTCCTTCCAGGCAGAAACTGGGAGGTGAACATTATTGCCTGCTCCTTCTGCACTGAATCTTTGTGATATAGTGTGGCAAGTGCTCACAAACCCATTAACTACTTCTTTGACTTAGTTCTCTGAGCCCCACTAGCTATCAGAGATAAATGATTTGGGGACCTATTCCTTGAATGGCAGCTGTAAACATTGGACCCTGGATGTATACAGTTTTTATCCAATACTCTGAGGTATTTTCCTAACATACAGGCAACTTGGCTTTATTGTTGGAAGGAGCTTTAGGGAGAAGACAGGAAAGTGCCCACTAACTGCCCTAGTCTCTGAGGAGGCTCACATGCAGTACAGTGTGAAGATGCATGCTCATTAAAAGCTGAACCCTCAGGCAGCAGCTTGTAAAGCTGCAGTCAGATCCTTTCCAGGGAAAGCCTGGGAGATGGTAGTGCTTGCCAGCTCTCTCTGTGCTGAGCCTTGTGACAATAAATGTTGCAAGCGCTCGTGTTCCTTTTAAGAACTGCTTCTTTGCAAAAATAGCGTAAGACTCCTGAATGCAGGAGTTGGGGCTTCCCGGGTGGCACCGTGGTAAAGAATCTGCCTGCCAGTATAGGAGAGTCAAGAACAAGAATTCATTTTCTGGGTCTCCGGAAGATCCCCTGGAGTAGGAAATGGCAACCTGTTCCAATATTCTTTCTTGGAAAACTCTGGATAGAGGAGCCTGGCGGGCTACAATCTATGATGCTGCAAAAGAGTTGGATACAACTGAGCGACAGAGCACACATCTGAACGCAAGCCTTGTTTACTTTCGAGCTAGGTGTTTCGGGAGGCCATCACTCAGGTGGGAGCTCTAAAAGTACGGACACCAGATGTGTGTTCCAAATCCTTTACTCCCGGAGAGAAGCTGGGAGTTGAGGGTTGCCTCCAGATTGGATGGCACTGTGCTAGGTGTGGGTTTTAAAGTCAGTGTGTGTCTCAGCTTTCCCTATGGATTTTGGTGTGTGATTTTCTTCTTTACCCCATGTGAAGAATTCAGTCAGCTCTAGGTATACCTGTGTACATTCGGTACGTATATAAGAGGAGGGAAATAGGTGCCTATTTACTATTTTGGTCCAGTCCCTTAAAACCTCATTTAAACTGAAAAGTATATGTACTTCAGTTGTTCAAGTAATATTTAGATTAATCTTTAAGTTCTTATGCTTTGCTACAGCAAAAACATGTATTCTAAAATATCATCATTAAGATACTTACCTATAATTTTAAAATCATATAATCCTTAGTATCTTTGGATTTTTTTTTTATTTTCATGTTTGTTTTTTTGTTCCAGTTTTCTACACTGAATTACCCTTTGTTATCTTTGCTTATTTTTTTATTTATTTTTAATTACAGGATAAATATATAATCCAGAAAGGTTAGTTTTGGATTATGTTGGATTTGCTTCTGTGACTTTAATCCTTGTCTTGCTGCTGTTGTTATGAAAGGCATACGTAAAGGCCTGCCTCAGGGAGATAACCTGACTCTGCCCACCCTTGAAGGATGGTGACATTCTTGAATTCTTTGTGTGGCAGAGGGCACGGTGTCCCTCCTCAGCTGCTGACTGGCATGGCTCAGAAATTCACATTTGGGGAGGCCAGAACCACAGAGAGATGTGACGTCTTTGTTGATATGACAGGAGATATTCCATTTCACACCACCCATGAAATGACTGTAAGGAAGTGAAACTAACACATCCCCTTTCCTATGGCTTGCTATTCTAGGAGACAGTTGCGGGAATTGTTCGTCTCTCAGTCCTCCCCAGATCTTAGCCACCCCATGGACTGCCACATGCCCCGCTTCCCTGTCATTCGCCATCTCCAGAGTTTGCTCAAATTCATGTCCATTGAGTCAGTAATACCAACCAACCATCCCATCCTCTGTTTTCTGCTTCACCTCTTGCCCTCAATCTTTCCAAGCGTCAGGGTCTTTTCCAACGAGTGGGCTACTTGCATCAGGTGGCCAAAGTATTGGAGCTTCAGCGTCAGCATCAGTCCTTCCAATGAATATTCAGGATTGATTTCCTGAATATCATGGCATCTGGTCCCATCACTTCATGGTGAATAGATGGGGAAACAATGGAAACAGTGACAGGTTTTATTTTCTTGGGCTCCAAAATCACTGCAGATGGTGACTGCTGCTAAGTCGCTTCAGTCGTGTCCGACTCTGTGCAACCCCATAGACGGCAGCCCATCAGGCTCCCCTGTCCCTGGTATTCTACAGTCCATAAGTTGCAAGAACACTGGAGTGGGTTGCCATTTCCTTCTCCAATGCATGAAAGTGAAAAGTGAAAGTGAAGTCGCTCAGTCGTGTCTGACTCTTTTCTTTCAAGGAGCAAGTATCTTAATTTTGTGACTGCAGTCACTGTCTGCAGGGATTTTGGAATCGAAGAAGGTAAAATCTGTCACTGTTTCCATTTTCTCCCCATCTATTTGCCATGAAATGATGGGACCAGATCCCATGATCTTAGGTTGTTGAATATTGGGTTTTAAGCCAGGCTTTTCACTCTCCTCTTTCACCTTCATAAAGAGACTCTTTAGTTCCCCTTCACTTTCTGCCATTAGAGTGGTATCATCTGCATATCTGGGGTGGTTGATATTTCTCCCCGCGATCTTGATTCCAGCTTGTGATTCATCCAGCCCAGCATTTCACATGATGCATTGTTTGCAGGAATTAAATGGTCTTTTTACTTTGTTTCCTCACCTCCCTATCTCTGATCCATAATGTTTCCTCACCTCCCCATCTCTGATCCATAAAAGGACCTGGCATTCAGACCCTGACAAGATGGTGTTTGAGGCCCTAGCCTGCCTTTTGAAAGTTTCCTTGGCTCAGGTGGTAAAGAATCTGCCTACAATGAGGGAGACCTGGGTTTCGATCCTCTTTTTGGGAGCAACCCCTGGAGAAGGGAATGGCAACCCACTCCAGTATTCTTGCCTGGAGAATCCCATGGACAGAGGAGCCTGATGGGCTAAAGTCCATAAGGTTGCAAGTAGTCAGACAGGACTGGGTGACTTAACCCTTTCACTTTCAGCCTGCCATCTCTTGGTCAGCCAACTCCTGAGTAAATTTCTTCCCTTGGCTCACTACCTGGTCTTGGATTTATTGGCCTGTAATGCGGTGAGCACAGCGATCTTGGACTCTGTAACAAATGCTTTACAATATGGTGTTGGTTTTTGCTGTACAATGACACAAATCAGCCATAAGTCTACATATATTCCCATCTTGAGCCTCTCTCTCTCACCCACCCCTATCTCATCCCTCCGGGTCGTCACAGACCACCTGGCTGAGCTCCTTGTTTTATGTAGCAAACTTCCTAATTTCCTACTGGCTATCTGTTTTACACATGGTAATGTATGTATTTCAGTGCTACTCTATCACTTTGTCCCACCCTCTCTTTCTCCCACTATGTTCATAAGTTCATTCTCTACATCTGCATTTCTGTTCTTTCCCTGCAAATAGGTTCATCAGTATCATTTTCCTGGAGTCCATATATACGCATTAATATACAATATTTTTGCCTATTCATTTTAGCTAAAAAAATACTTAGTGTTTTTTCTTTACATTTAAAATCATCTCCTTCAGTCACGATATAAAGTAAAATTAAGGATAAGCATGTCTATTGTTAATTTTTGGTAGACATTTTTTTTCCTTAAAATTAATTGATTATTTTATTGGTGGGCTGATATTATTCAACCACAGTTTGCTCACAGTTTATAATTTTTCTTGCATTTTATATGTATGAAATACAAAGTACTTTTCCAAAGTTTTATTGTTTAGTATGGTGATGTTTTGAAGGAGGTATCTGGTGCTTTGCAATGCCCCTGAAAAGATGTGGTCTTTATACCAAATGGAAATCTCGGGCTTCCCTTGTGGCTCAGAGGGTAAAGTGTCTGCCTACAATGTGGGAGACCAGGGTTCGATCCCTGGGTCGGGAAGATCCCCTGGAGAAGGCAATGGCAACCCACTCCAGTACTCTTGCCTGGAAAATCCCATGAACTGAGAAGCCTGGTAGACTACAGTCCATGGGGTTGTAAAGAGTTGGACACGACTGAGTGACTTCACTTTCACTTTTTCTTGCATTTTATATGTATGAAATACAAAGTACTTTTCCAAAGTTTTATTGTTTAATATGGTGATGTTTTGAAGGAGGTATCTGGTGCTTTGTAATGTCCCTGAGATGATGTGGTCTTTATATGAAATGGAAATCTTACCATAGTTGGTCATAAGCTTGGCAGAGAGTCCTATAGTTCACTAGACTTTCATTGGTGGCCTTTGGTTATATTTATGGTTTTTTTTTTGAAGGACAGTATCATTTTAATATATTTCATTAAAATCAGTTCTTTTAATAATTATAAAAAAAAATTACTGTTAGTGAACCACACTTGGGTGTGTTGGCCTGTCTGTGGTGAAGTCAGTCTACTGATGCTGAGTTGTGGTGAAGGGAATGCGGGATTTATTGCAGGACAACAAACAAAGAGTCCAGGGCAGCTGGTACTCCAAATACCAGAGCTCCCTGGATGGGTTTCATGAAAGCGTTTTTCAGGTTCAAGTTGGGGATGCAGTGGTCACACGGGGTATGTAATCAATTCATGCACAGTTCTCTGATTGGTTGAGGGTGAGGTAACAGGGAAGTGTCATAGGGGTTAACATTATTGATTCTCAGGCTCCAGTAGGCGTGGAGGCTATGTGCGCGTGGTCATCAAATAGTTAACATTTTCTATTTCCTGGGGGCTTTAGCATGTGTAAAGTGACTCTCAAAATGTGTATCACATACCATTATTTATGTACTTCAGAGATGAGCTAAAGAAGAGGATATTGGGGAAGAGTCTGTCCTGGAAAGGGCCCTTGTTGTTGTTATTGTTCAGTCACGAATTCATGTCCAACTCTTTGTGACCCCATGGACTGCAGCACACCAGGCTTCACTGTCCTTCACTATCTCCCCGAGTTTGCTCAGATTCATGTCTATTGATTGAGTCAGTGGTGCTATCTCACCGTCTCATCCTCTGCTGCCCTCTTCTTTGGCCTTCAATCTTTCCTAGCCTTAGAGTCTTTTCCAATGAGTTGGCTCTTCACACCAGGTGGCCAAAGTATTGGCGCTTCAGCTGCCCTGCTCATTTACATGACCTGGTTGGGAATTGGGAAGCAGAACTACTTCTCGTAGGTTGTTTCATGAGCGTAGAAATGTGGTTAAAAGGTGGCTTTTCCTTAGACATATTTCTTCTAGGTTAAAGTGACTCCTGGTGAAATAATTTTCAGCATTGTTCAGTACTCCTCTCTAATGTTTAAGATCATGTACCCACAGTCTTACATCTTCTCCCTAGTGAGTGTTGTTCAGACACATGAACAATTTCCTTGTTGGGAAAATCCTTATGCTCATAAATATTTGCTTCAGATTTGTTAATATGCAGTAATGAATTTAACTTCTGTTGACTTAAGAAATAGTCGCAACCTAGAAGTTGAGAGTTATGTTTTATTTGGTGAGAATTTTAGGACTTCAAGCCTGGGAGAAGGCATCTCAGATAACCATGAGAGAACTGTTCTAAGGAGGTGGGGGGAGGAGTCAGGTTAAATAGAAGTTTGAACAAGGGGCAGGTAGTCTGAACATCAAAAGATTGCTATTAATTAAGAAAATCAGATATCTCAAGTTAGGGATTTTCACACTGTTCTGTGTATGGGAAGATGCAAGAGCCTGGGCCTAAAATCCTCCCTCTCATATGTATCTTAGCTATCTGGGGCCAGCATCCTGCAATTTGGTTTTTCACATCCTTAGTTCCTTGCTCAAGTAGGAGTGGTGGCAGCCTGATCGCAGGTATGGTTTTTCTTGGGCACCCACTGGGCTCAGAAATTCACATTCGGAGGACCGGAGTCACTGATGACTGTCACATCCTTGTCATTGATATGGCAGGAAATCCTTCATTTTTCACCTCCATGCAAGCAAACATTTTGTGTGATTTGTTTACTTAATGAGAGTCAGACTGGTGACTGGTCAATAGCAAGTACTACATTGTAGATCCTCATTAAGTATGTTATTTTTTCGACTGGGGAAAAAAAAAATACAACCTAAAAGTTGAGAGCTGTGTTTTACTTGGTGGACAAATCTGAGACGTTGAGCCTGAAACACAACATCTCAGATGATGAGAAGCTGTTTTGAAGAGGAAGTGGGGGAGCCAGGATATATAGGAGTTTTTGCAACAAAGCCAGATGGTTGCAACATCAAAAGATTACTGCTAAGAAAAATAAGCCAGATATCTCAAGTTAAAGAATTTAGTTCTTTGTGTGTATGAAAAAATCCAAGAGTCTGGTCTCACTGATATCACCTCAGCTATGTGGGACCAGTATCCTGTGCTTCATCATCCTGAGTTTCCTCAGGGTGCCTCATGGGCGAGGGTGGATGTGTGGCTGTGCTGAGTGCTGGCTGGGCTTGGCAGTGGGCAGTCCTCTTTGCCTCCATCCTGAGTCTCCCTCAGGGATCACTGAGGGATCACTCTCTGCGAGGCTGTAATGCGATGGCTTGATGGAAGCAGCACCCTTTGTTTACAGATATAGCAGGCAATGTACAAACTCACATGCGAATGATGAATGGTTGCCTGACTGACTGAATGAGTGAATAAGCATGACTGGTCCAAGCTAAACATTGCCTTTCCACAGTAGAGATGTTGATGATGTTTCTATGCTGAATACAGTTGTGTTTTTCCTTATTTCAAGCTAAGGGGTACATGATTGTTCCCACCTACAATGGAGAACATAGAAAATGTCATAAATTGCTCCTTTTTTTTTTTTTTTTGGTCAGATTCTTGTTCAATACTAGGAAATGTCTTTAATACACTCACTATTTAATTGAACTTTCTTGGTATAGGGAATTCTCTGTTCATTAAAGGATTTATTAATCTTACAATCAATTTGATATAAAGTTTTTTCTTCTTGTAACAAAATTAATTTTAAGTGATCCTGTCATGTTGCTCATGGTACAACCAAGCTGTAAAATTGATTATTCTGCTAATGTGGTTTCTTTGGGGGCTTAAACCAAACTCACTGACTCATTTATCCATTCATAAATCGAGGCATTTTGGAACACCTACACTATTTGAGTCATTATCCTAAGGCCAAGAAATGCAACGGCTTAAATGTCTCTGTCCACAGACATTCAAAGTCTAATAGAGGAGGGAATCACTGGTTAGTGAGTCAAGCACTCAAGCATGGGGAGCATGTAGGCAAGGCATCAAAACCAAACCAGGAAACCATAGTGTGTTTCTTTTTTTTTTTTCATAGTGTGTTTCTATAGGAGTTGGTGAGTTAGCTGATTTTTGAAGAGACAGCTCCACACTAGCGCTATAAAAAAACATGCTTTTTCTGAAAAGTGAGGGCAGGTGTACAAGAAGAGCAAAAAGCATCTGTGAAAGCATGGAGAAATAAATAGGACAGTGAACAGTTGTAGATTGCTGTTAGTAATACGTGTAAGTCAGGAGCTCTCTATTATATGGCAAACATTTGTGTGGTAGAAAGGGCAGAATGGCTCCCTCCACTTTTTATCATATTAAACTCTCCACCTAGGTAATTTCATTCAGTCCCAAGGGAAATGCACATGTTTATCACGAATGTATGAAGCACTGTACATGCCTGTTGGTGGACTACAAACTTAGCTTAAGTGCGTTAAGCAAGGTTTTGAGAAATGGAATATTTCCTGCCATATCAACAGAGAGGATGTCACAGATGTCAGTGACTGCAGCCCTCCAGAGTAAGCTCGTGAGCCCTAAGGGCACTCAGGAAGGCCAATGCTTCTAATCTAGCAGCCATCAGACTTCAGTCACTCATCCAGCTGAAAGGAAACTCGGAATGTGAAAAACTCAGGGTAACCAGCCCAAAAGAGGTGAGGTGCATATCAAAGAAGTGATTTCAGTGAGCCCAGACCCTTGTATCTTTCCATACATAGAAAAGTACTAATTTCCTTAACCTGGGATATCTGGGTTTTTTTAAGAAACAATACTCTTTTGATGTGCGGGCTACCTGCCCTTTGTTGCCAAACTTGTATATAACCTGGGTGCTCCCTTCACTTTCTCAGAGTTGTTCTCTCAGAGTTACTTGAGATGCTATCTCCTGGACTTGATGTCCTAAAAATTCCCACCAGTTAAAATATAACTCTCAACTTTCAGGTTGTGAATATTTTTTTAAGTCAACCGTTTCAGGCAGAACCCATTTTTTTGGAATTAGTAAGTTAGACTAAAAAAAAGAAAAAGAAAAACATGTTTGAACATTTAAAAGCATGCTTCTAAATGACTCAGAGATTAAAAAAAATCTTTATGGAAATGATAAAGTGTGAACTGAATGAAAGCAGTTACTATGAAACTGACGGGTGTCGTTTTGGGGGACTCTGACGAGCTCCAGTCCTTTATGTCTCTGCACAGAAAAGAATTCAGTGAGAGGCAAAGTGATAAATAAGAAGTGGTTTGTTAGAACAGGATGCTCGTGAGGCTGACACGTGGGCAGGCAAGAGGGTACCACTTAGTAAGAGAACTTAGTGTGCTGCAGCTTTATAATCAAAGCAGAAGTGGGAGGGGAAGACCTTCTTTGTCTTTCTTGAGCAGATGTCATGCTTCCATCATCAGTTCCTTTACCAGGTTGAGCAGGGAATTTTCTTGTCCCTACATTGTCAAGCTAGGTTCATAACGAGTTGTTGACTTTTTTTTATGTGTGCAGAGAACCTGTCCTAACTGACTGAGCTCACTGGGCAGGATGTGGGGCCCACACCCCCACTGTGTTATTGTTTGGGGACATGTCTCACGTTTTTTGTTGCATGGTTTTGTTGCTAAGCGTGCCTACTTGGGTTTGAGGTTAAGAATCATTAACTGACAGGAGTTTCTCATAGTTTTTGTACTTACAATGCCCTGCTGAGATTGCATATTTAATCATCTCTTTTGAAAATTCCATGGACAGAGGTAGCCTGGTGGGCTACAATCCATGGGGTCACAGAGTCAGATAGGACTGAGTGATATTACAATGACACAGTACAATTTGTCCATTTACTCAATCCCTATCAACTCATCCATGTGGGTTATAGCTGAAGTAATGCATTCGAAAAACAAATTTATACCCAAATGCTGCATTAGAAAGAATAAAAGTTAAAAATTCATTAGCTAAGCATTCAACGTAAAAAAATAATAGCTAAATATATCCAAAGATTTTAGGAAGAAGGAAACAGTGAACATAATTCATAAATTAATGATGTAGAAAAAAAAGGCACATGATACAATACACATAGAATAAAGTGGATCCACAAAGACTCATTCATTTTTGAAAAGCTAATAAAAATAGACAAATCTCTGGTAGGATTAATAATTTAAAAAAGGAAGGTTCAATTACACTGGAAGTAGATATGTAATGTTTGCTACAACAGAGGCTGAACCACTAACAAGAGAATATTATGCCAATAAGCTCAACAAACTTAGATGGACTGGAACAATTTCTAGATCACTGCAGTGGCCTTAAAATCAGTCCTCTAGACTAGTTTCTCAAGTCCTCTCTGTTCATTATCGACACAGTAAAATGATCAGTTTACAAAAAAATGTAATCATGCTACTCTTCTGACTAACTATAAGCCAAAAATGATGTCTTGCTAGTCTAAGGGGAAAGGATGTTTCCTGAAAGAGACATCATCTTGGTTCCGCCTCTCCATTTGCATCTCTTCCTGCTCTGTCCTTGGTAACTGCTCTCCTACCACATTATTTTCCTCTTCAACTGTTGCTAAAATGTACTGAGTTCCTTTAGCCTTAGACTCCCCACCATTGATATTCTTTCCATAATGGCACTTTGTTTTTTTCCACCATGTTCTCCTTTGTTGTTCAGTCACTCAGTCGTGTCTGACTCTTTGCAATCCCATGGACTGCAGCACGCCAGGCCTCGCTGTCCATCACCAACTCCCGGAGTTTTCCCAAACCCATGTCCATCAAGTCGGTGATGCCATCCAACCATCTCATCCTCTGTCATCCCCTTTTCCTCCCACCTTCAATCTTTCCCAGCATCAGGGTCTTTTCTAACGAGTCAGTTCTTCACCTCAGGTGGCCAAAGTATTGGAGTTTCAGCTTCAGCATCAGTCCTTCCAATGAACATCCAGGACTGATCCTTAGGATGGACTGGTTGGATCTCCTTGCAGTCCAAGGGACTCTCAAGGGTCTTCTCCAACACCACAGTTCAAAAGCATCGATTCTTCTGAGTTCAGCTTTCTCACATCCATACGTGACTATTGGATTCCCATCAGCCTGTTTTTTTCTAGTTAGTACTTTTGAACGAATTAAAGATGGAATGAAGATGTTTAAAGATCGATTGCAACCTATTCATTTTACACAGAGATTTTGAAAATGCCTTTATTAACGTGTGAATAACATACAATAAATTGCATGTATATAAAATGTATGATTTGACAAGTTTTGATGTATGTATAATCCCATTTTGTGCGTGTTTCTTTCTGCTTGTCCCCTTAGTACCAAAACAACCACTGACCTGGTTTCTGTAGTACAGATTAGTTATAATTTTACTGAGATCTAAAAGCTGTCATTCTGTATAAACTCTTTTGTGTCTGGTTTATTTCATTCAGCATACTATTTTGAGATTTATCCATGTTGTGTTTATCAGTACTTCATTCATTTTAATTGCTGAGTCGTGCTGTATAACAAAGATGTAACCGAGTTTATGTTTTCCTTGTTGATGGATTTACATAGTCATTTCTGTATGACTTCCTTCTCCACAGAAATAGTAGTAAGAAAGTCTGCATATATTGGAGATAAGAAAACAGCAAATACTAAGTTTAAAAATAGAGAAACAAGTATTATACTATTTATTCTAGATATTTTTCAATTAGTAGTTGTGAATTATCACATACAGTTCTGAAAATTGCCTGTAATCATCGGCATGGGTTTTGGCTACAAGAAAACTAAAGAGAAATATTGAATATTGGTAGAATCACTAATTGCTATCTCTTTTTAAAAAATTATGATAACTATGAAACTGTGTGTTTAACTTCTGTATTGGAAATCTTCTAAAACTATAGTTAAAAGTCATAAAGACAGTGTAGAAAATAGCATTGAATATAATCACTTTACTTTTGCATGAAAAAAAATATTTCTTTTAGATTAACCTGTCCTTTACCTATGGTAACCCATAGATAAAAGGGGTATGAAAAAGTCATTTATTATTCTTTGTGTATGTATTATGCTAACGTCATCATTTTTTTCTGATGTCAAGTCTTAACCATAAAATAAGTGATCTTAAGTAGGGACATACTGCATCTTTTTTATTTTTTCGTTCTTAGTTTTGAGTTTAATTGGCTTAAACTATATCTATTTATATGGAGATACATCTGTCAACATCTGTTTATCAGCATCTTTTTTTAGAGTAGTGCTAGTCCAAAGAATGAGTGAGAAGAGAGTGAAAGCAATACCCCCTGTCTGTTTTTTGGGCTTCCCTGATAGCTCAGTTGGTAAAGAATCCATCTGCAATGCAGGGAAATTATTTGAAGGAGAGAAAAGTCATCCAAATAAAAAATGTTCACAAAGATGATAGAATTTTCATATATAATTTTTTTTTTACAGTAGACATATAGACTTGTAAAAACTTACTCTGATTGCAAAGAAAAAAAATTTAATGCCAGACACTGAGGCTTGACTGAGAGAGACAATTGGTAAGGCAATGCTTCCTATGTCTATGATGTCAGCTGATCATTCTTGCAAGAAGAGCTAGTTCAGGTATCTTTGGTACGGCTTCAAATATGAAAAATTCAAAATGTTAAAAGTAGAAGTATGGAGGAGAAATAGAAGGGAAGTATGACAATATTGCCATGTTTGTAGGTAATTGACAGTTCTTAGTAGTTGACATTTGATTCCTAGGCTTAGTCCTCCAGTTATGGAAGGTGACTTAGCTGTAATTCTAACTTGTTTAACTGATGGTTTTGATGTATTTACTCTCTCCCATCATTTAGGTTTAGTGATATAGTGAAGTCGCTCAGTTGTGTCTGACTTTTTGCGACCCCATGGACTGTAGCCTATCAAGCTCCTCCATCCATGGGATTTTCCAGGCAAGAGTGCTAGAGTGGATTGCCATTTCCTTCTCCAGGGGATCTTCCCGACCCAGGAATTGAACCCGGGTCTCCCACATTGCAGACAGACACTTTTACCATCTGAGACACCAGGGAAGCCAGCTCTCATATAAGGGCTGGGTCTCCCGTGCTAAGGCACAGATGGTCGAGACAAAGGTCACTCACCTGGGAGTTCAGACCACACACAGGTCCAGGAAGCTGTCCTCTGATTGGGCACAAACCACTTTATTCCCATGCAGTGATTAAGAAGGTAGTCAAAAAAATCTTGGTTTGCAGTTCTTTCTCATATTATTATTTTTAGGATCATGATTGGATTATTTGATATCCTTTTAAGACTCAATAACCACATCTAAAAATGAGAAACTGAAATTTAATAAAATTCCTGTGATTGGATATTAAATAAAAACACGTGTTAATGCTCTATTATAATGCCCAGTGCATAGTGGTGTTCAGTTGGTGAAGACTAATGGTGGCACCCATATTTATAATTTTTTTAGATTGTCCACAATGCCTTTTTCCTTATCAGTCACTCTTTCCTGGATACTGCCCCTGTGCTGAAGTTAATAATGTGAAGGTAAAGAAAAGGGGCATCTTCTCAATAAAGCTCTATTAATGACTAATATTTAGTTTATAAAAAGTGCTATATACACATTTTCTTATATAATCATTTAAAAATGTGTAAGTTTTGGGTTAGCCAAACTTTTTGCTTGTGTTTTTCCGTAAGATATTACAAAAAACCCGGATGAACTTTTTGGCCAACCCAATTTACATCATCACCCTATTTTACATAGTAACAAACTAAACATGCAGAGAGAGAGAGAGAGACTTTAAGGAATTAGTCAAAGCGATTGTGGAGGCTGGCAGGTTCAAAATCTGCAGGCCACGGAAGACCCAGGGAAGAGTCACTGTGTCCTCTAGGGTCTGAGGCAGTCTAGAAGCAAGCTTCCATCTTTCCTAGGTGAAGACTGGCTTTTTCCTTTCAAAGCCTTCAACTGATTTGATGAGATCTACCTACATTATGAAAAGTAAAGCTGCTTTACTTAAAGTTTATTGATTTAAGTATTAATCTCCTCTAAAAGATCCCTTCAGAACAACATTTAGACTAGTGTTTGACCAAGTGTCTGGGTGCTGTGGCCAGTCAAATTGACACACAAAATCAACTCTCGCAGCTGGTTAGTGGTAAGTTGACCTTTAGGTCCCCACGATATAGCTTAGGAGTCACTTCTGTTCATTTCTCATCTTCCTCTTTTAGGGTTACATAACAGACACCTTTCAACAGCTGTTCCTGGCACCAGATTAAGGAGGTCATGTGCCCACTGACAGTGTAGACCTTGTGCAGCCCTGTGATGGCAGCCTCCAGGCATGTGATCCAGAAAGATGGAGAGTTTGTATGTAGATCACACAAGTTAGCTTTGCAAAATGGGGACTTTCTTAATAAATCCCTGACCTTTTTTACCTATGCTTTAAAAAAATGCATAAAAGTAGAAAAGTGTCATTTTTATTAACATTAGTATATAATTTCTATATTTGATTTTTGAATGAAAAATTATAATCTATTCTACTTAGTGTTAATTTTTTACTTTTTTCCAACTGAATTAAAAAAAAAAAAGAAACCAAAAAAGAATTATGCAAATTATGCAGATAATTAAAATGGTTTTAACAAAGGATTTATGGTATATCATCATCTGGTTTGTCTTCATCAAAAGGACTGTATTTGAACAACAATAGGCACTTTAGAGGAAATTTTTAGTATTTTAATAATCATGTAGATATGTGGTTTACATCTGTGGAAACAATGTTTCTTGTTTCTCTTCAGTAATCTGTCTACTTTTTCTTTTCTTCCTTTAGTCCTTTTTTCTTCTTTCTTTACTTTCTTCCTTTTTTCTTTCCTTCCTCTCTCTCTTTCTTCCTTTCTTTTTTTAATACTGAACTGTTTTCAGAGAACATATACTAGATAATGAGATAATGGTTTGTATTTTTATCTGTGCACCTCAAAATTTTTTCTACAATGAGGTGAGGTAAACATAATTAATATTTATTTTAGTAGAATATTTCAATGATAAAAATTAAAACTTGAAGCTGACTCTTTGTAAAAAGTAGATAAACCAATTAAAAAGAAAAAGATTTTAAATTGATTTTTGGGCATTTCATTTCTTCTATCACAGTATTTTCTCACTGGCTAAAGAAATATCATAAACTCTTAAACATATTTCAAAGTATTGCCAAAGTTGCACATACATGTGGGATGAAAAATACTGATGACTAGAAGACAAAAAGTAAAAACCTTATATGTGATCTCCATTGATATGTGGGTTTTCCCTTTATAAGTGGTGCTGATAGAGCATTGCTTGTCTAATCCGGAGTATGGTGAGGAGACAGGCAGGACGGCCTGTCCTATACCTGGCCTATGGTGGGCTCCCCACATTCCAATGGAAACAATTCATCTCCCTATAATTAATATCTTTTTACAAGGCTAGTGAACAAAGTGGAAGTTGCTCGGTTGTATCTGACTCTTTGTGACCCCATGGACTATGCAGTCCATGTGTAGACTATACAGTCCATGTATAGACTATACAGTCCCTGGAATTCTCCAGACCAGAATTAATGGAGTGGGAACCTTTCCCTTCTCCAGGGGATCTTCCCAACCTAGGGATCGAACCCAGGTCTCCCGCATTGCAGGCAGATTCTTTACCGTCTGAGCCACCAGGGAAGCCCAAAGATCCTAAAGGTATGAAAAATACTATCTTTCCTAAGAGAGTTATAAGATTTCTGGCTTCACTTTCACCATTTCTTGTTTGGACCAATTTAGACTGAGTGAGTGGAGTGAAAGTCACTCAGTTGTATCCAACTCTTTGCGACTCCATGAATTGAACTATACAGTCCATGGAACTCTCCAGGCCAAAATACTGGATGGGCAGCCTTTCCCTTCTCCAGGGGATCTTCCCAATCCAGGGATTGAACCCAGGTCTCCCACACTTCAGGCGGATTCTTTACCAGCTGAGCCACCAGGGAACCCCTATAAGGCTGGAGGGAATGCATTGACTTTGAAGTTCTTCCTGTGAACTTTAGGTTAACTTATGCCTCAGTTTTCTTTGAGAGAAGGAATGGTGTACTGTTTTCTGTGTTATGTTACTTATAGTAACTAGTAGGGATACTAACTGGAGAAGGAAATGGCAACCCACTTCAGTGTTCTTGCCTGGAGAATCCCAGGGACGGGGGAGCCTAGTGGGCTGCAGTCCATGGGGTCGCACAGAGTCAGACACGACTGAAGTGACTTAGCAGCAGCAGCAGCAGCAGCAGCAGCAGGGATACTAACTAGCCAATATCTTCTCTAAGACATAAGATTACTCATACTGATACAATAATTTGCCTGTCAAGGCATTCATTTTCAGTCTCTGAGAGCAAGCAAACGCACACACAGAGATCACCAGTTTCATCCTCTTTAGCAAACACTTTGTTGCATCATGTACATATAGGAGACAAGATACAATTAAGAAAAGCTGAAGTCAGTAATGTGAATTTGATTCAGCCCAGTTACTAACTAGATGTATGTCTTTGAGCTAAAATTCATTATGTTCATGCTTTTGTTTCTTCATCTATAAAATAAGACTGTCGGACTAAAAGAGTTTAAGATCTGGCCACCTCCAAAACTCTTGTCAGAAGTTTTATGGAAAATCATATGGAAAATGGTCTTGTCGGTAAAATGGAAATGCCAAAATTTAGGGAGATTATTAGTTACCAATCAATCTGATGCTCATATGCTCATTTATAATTAATTTATATAAGACTCTGAGCAATCTTTGAAATAAATTTTTTATCTCTGAAAAGAGAGATATTTATAACCTGGACTGACTTTCTTATATGACAGAAACTGTAAAGTATTATATGAATGCATAGTTTTTTTATTACTACTAATTCTCCTGGGAATACGTTTTACAGCAGGTGAGATGAGTGCTGGCCCAGTAAGTCAGCAAGGAGAGAGAAGAAAACAGATTCAGTCCGGGGTCAGTTTTAATCACTTATTCTCATTTTAGGCAGGACCTTCTTCCGTCGTGATTATTGCCACCAGCAGCTAATGTCACCAGCAATTAACAGTTGCAGAGTGCTTATTATATGCCAGGCACCGTTCTAAGCACATTACATTTAATCCTCATGAAAACTAATTGGGAGACATACTTTAGGTCACAGCACTAACTGTAAAGCCATCCATTCAGATTCCAGTTCAGGTTGTTTGAGTCCAGAGTCTAGACTCCCAACCATTCTCCTACACTACCTCCTGATTGCTCTGTTTTGCCTCCTCTGTTTTACATGCTCTTCGTATGCTTTCCACCTCCAATTTCCATCTCTATGCACAAATTTTTCACTTTATGAAATTCCTATTTTTAAAAAAATCATCAGTTTCAAGGTTAAAAAGTTGGTTTAGTTTATTGCTTGTGCATTTCTTCTAAGAAATCCAATTTGACTAAGCCCAGTTTGACTGAAGACACCTAAGCCCATGTGGAAGTTGCTTCACTTGGATGTTATGGGTTTTGAAAATAAAATATGTAAAACTTAGTTAAAGTCATTGAGTGTAACTCAATCTATATTTTAACATAGATTTCTAACACAGTATTTTTTTTTTTTAATCAGTGATTCTTAAAATTTGGGGGTGATACAGAATCCTTCAGAAAGTTGAGCCTGTGAAATCTCTATGCCAAAAGAAAGAAAGAAATGTGTATTGACACAATGTTTTCACACACTTCAGGGAAGTTGCGGCAGTCTGAAGCCTTCCCTAGGGCCATGGGTTAAGAACACCTGATCCATGGTTGAAGCTTTATTTATTCACACATGGTAACTTGAGTAATGCGGTAAGCTTTTTATATTCCCTTCTGAGACATTTAAAAAGAGAATGAGTAAATGGAATAAAAGGCAGTGTACACTCTGGGATTTTAAAGGACATCTAGCACCTTTCCTCCGTTAGTCTCTGACCTTCCTTTACTGTCCTTCTTTATAGCGGGTCTGCATGACTGAGTCACAGGGGCTAAAAGGGCCCAGTGCTAATTATGTCTGGACGTAAAGGTCAGAGTCTAACCCTGAATTGTCTATATTTGGCCTAAAGACTTTTGAAAGAAACAAAAGATCCACTACAGTTAAAGAAGGGTCAAGGAAAGAACAGTTAGTTAAATGATTAAATCAGAAAGCAGTTATTAAGTTAAAAACCATTGCTGGGGAGACCCATAGAACCCTGAGCCATTAAATCTGAAAGAGCTTGGATACATAAGTCATAAGGCCAATGCTATTCCTGAAATGGGTGGGTAAGAAAAGTAATTGTGTACACTTCGTTTGGAATATATCATACTCTTGCCAGAATACTTTAACTTTCATTAAACTCTCAGGAAAACATGAATACCACATTTTAGATCTGTGGCATATTTAAAATTCTAGTTTATATTTCAGATGAAGTTAGTGCTTCAAGATGACAGACTCACATGAATAAACATATTTGGTTAATTAAATGAGTTTCTAAGTAATCCATCTGCTATTTGGTAATATGAGCACAACTCCACTTTATGTTGCTTTATTAAGGATAAGTGATTTGAGGTTTTTTCCATCTCTAAAAAATAAGCATAAATAGATTTTATTTATTAAAGCATACAGTCAATGAAACTCTGATTTAATCATTCATTGCTAGGTTAAAAAAAAAATCTTTAATTGAATAGTGCTGTTTTTAACAGACTAGACTTACCTGCTTGAACTTGTACATAATATATGTCAGTTTGTATGTTTGCCATAAAATAGAATCATTACTGTGAAATAACTAGACTTGACACTAACCTTGGGGACCTTTTATGTAAAGCAACTGAGTGATAGTAGAAAGACCAGTGCTTTTGTATCCTGTATATTAAATATTGGTTCATGTGAATAAACTTCTGTATGAGAAGTTTCCCTGCTAAGGGAAGGCTGTTTCCCACATTTCTTTTGTTAAGTCTACTTATTCATCATTATTCAGCGTTTATTTCAATATTGCTTTGTGCAGAGGGGCTCTGTCTCTGACACTGAAGAGCCCAGCTTGTGTTGGTGGTTTAGTCTCTAAGTCATGTCCAGCTCTTGCAACCCCCTAGACTGCAGCCTGCCAGGCTCCTCTATCCATAGGATTTTCCAGGCAAGAATGCTGGAGTGGGTTGCCATTTCCTTCAGAAGCTTGAAATTTATCTTGATAGGCAACTTGATATCTCACATCTACTGAATATTTCTAGGTACTGAGTATTCTGCTAGGAATATTCATATTTTCTTTAATCCCTAATGGAAAATTTCAAAGTATGTGTATTTTTCCCCCTATTTAACAGAGGAATAATCTGTGCCTTAGACACCTTAAGTAATTTGCCCAAGTCACTTAAGGTAAGTGGCAGAGCCAGGGTTCAAACCTGGATGCCCTCCAGAATCTCCCTTATTTACTATACCATGATCTGACCTTTAACCTTAGGAAGCTGATTCTAGAAACAGTGGATCATCGATAAAAGAAACCAGGCTGTGAGAAATGTAATGAGAAATGAAATCAAAGTACTACTTAGAGCTTATCCGGTGGTCCAGTGGTTAGGAGTCTCCAGTGCAGAGGGCACATGTTCAGTCCCTGGTCTGGGAGCTAAGACCCCCCATGCCACGCCTCAGGGCCCACAACTACTGAGCCCACACACCACCACAAAGACCTTGTGTGCCGCGGCTAAGAGCAGACACAGCCAAATAAATAAATGCACATTTCTTTTTAAAGAAATACTATGACTGGGAACACATGGAATGGGTCTTAGGATCAGTGCAAAGATCAAAGCAGGGAACTTGGCCTAGATGTTACTATTTCCAGAAGAAAGACCTTCCTTTTTAACTAGCGTACACTTAAAGGATACCTTTAATCCATATGATATACAAAATTTACATGTTTATGCATTATTAGCTTATATTAACCACTGCTTTTTCTTAAGTTGTTTTGTGTATGTGAATGCGTCTTTTCTTTATGTAGATTCTAAATTCACTGAAAGCAAGAATTGCCTCTCTTACTGTTAATCCTATTCCACACAGCCTTAACTGGATACTGTATAGAGTTGATGCTCGAAAAGAAATTGTCCATTTATATTGAAAGTCTGTTTGCTGTTTATATTGACAGCGTTTGATTCATTTCTTTGTGTGAGATAGGTATTGGACTTGGCGTTGGCTCTGTTGCCAGGAAAAGTGTGCTTGCATCATAGTCATATTTAGTTAGTTTGTAAATGTGGACAGAGGACAGGAAGAGATGAAGGAGAGAGGCAGACCACTCCAGTTTGGTAGGTAGCAAGTTTATTAAGTAAGGGAAATTACTTATGAGCCCTTGCCATCAGTGGCCTCCAGAGAGTAGATCTTCATCAGAACCTTTGAGCTTGTATAAGGGACTTAACTGGAGTCAGTCACGTGTGTAGTCTGAATAGTCTCAATGCTACATGCCTGTCTCAAGGCTGTCTTGGGGCAGCTTCTGGGAATATGGAAGGCATATTCCAAAGACAGAGGAGGATGTAGGGAGCCCCCAGTAGCCCAGAGGCAGCTCTTAGTTCAACTGGTGGTCTCTTGATGAACTCCCCCAATATTAACATTAGATGTGAAGGGGACTGGAGTGCTTCCTCTTAAGACTGAAAATATTTTTAAAAATTCAGAATATGCTGTGATTGTGTGTATCTGTGAAGAGTTTCAAATCACAAACCTATGTGAGGATCACTTGGTCTATAATCCTGGCTTTTAACTGGACCCGTGACATTTCTGTTGAGAAAATTATGAAAAATGGTCTGATATTTGCTAGCGAGAACTCAGAAATATGTAATAGTCTTCAACATGTAGTAAATGTAACTCTGTGGAACTCGGAAAGTATTTGGGCAGTTTTACATTAAAAGACGCTTGCTCCTTGGAATGAAAGCTATGACAAACGTAGCATATTAAAAAGCACAAACATCACTTTGCCGATAAAGGTCTGTATAGAGAAAGCTATGGCTTTTTCAGTACTCATGTACGGATGTGAGAGTTGGACCATAGAGAAGGCTGAGCACCGAGGAATTGATGCTTTTGAACTGTGGTGTTGGAGAAGACTTGAGAGTCCCTTGGACTGCAAGGAAATCAAAGTAGTCAATCCTAAAGGAAATCAGTCCTGAATATTCATTGAAAGGACTGATGCTGAAGCTGAAACTCCAATACTTTGGCTATCTGATGTGAAGAGCTAACTCATTGGAAAAGACCCTGATACTGGGAAAGATTGAAGGCGGGAGTAAAAGGGGGTGACAGAGGTTGAGAACGTTGGATGACATCACCACCTTAATGGACATGAGTTTGAGCAAACTGTGGCTAATAGTGCAGGACAGGGAAGCCTGGTGTGCTGCAGTTCATGGGGTTGCAAAGTGTCGGACACAACTTAGAGATGGGTCTGTGATTCACTGGAAAGTTGATTCAGTTTTCTCATCTGTAAAATGATTTTCTAGTATATGGTTAAATCAATGCAATTAAAGAAATATAGCATAGTTTCTTACAAAAGCACTTTGAAATCTGAGATGAAAGCTATTTCAGAAGTTCAAATTGGCATTAAATATCCATCAAGGTTTAAGTTGATGATGGGGATCACTTCTTTATTTGCCCATAAATGAAATTTGATCCTCATAGATCAAAGTCTGAAGAAGTAAATGAATGATAACCTCCAGGTTTTCTCCCTCCCCCCAATCATTCTTCATATGATTTGATATCTATGCAGCAAAATAACCTAGAGTTTTAAAATACCCTGACTCAGGACGTCTCTTTAGCAGTGTTTCATGCTAGAATTTTGAATGATTTAATATACTCTAGATAAGACAATGCATCAGAATATGACATTTTTAAGGTTATAATCTAAAACTGAGCATATACATTAACCACACTAAAATATCTTGGAGAAAAAAATTTTAAATGGCCATATTCTAATACAGAACTTGTTTCATCTTTAACATTTGAAAATAAGGAAGTTAGAATCATTTTGGTGAAGCTGATATTTTTAGATGGAGTAGAGAGGGAGCCAGCCAGGTATTTTCTCAGGCATTATTGAAGCTCTATAAGGCTAGGAGACATTTAACACTTACAAGCTGTTACCTGGGTGACCTCCGGTGAACTTCTGTGGCTCTCATAAGCTTTAGTTGGAGAACTGCCTGGTTTAAATGTGACATGTGTAGTGATTGTTTTATTTTCTGCTACCACTGGACATTCCTTTCTAGACTTGATGGAATGTGTGCTCTTTAAGCTCTTTCCTGTGCTGTTGCTAAGGATTTTAGGTAAAGAGAGGTTCAATAATTTTAGGTTCTACTTTAACTGTAGCACACACTGGAAATCCCATATTGACTAAAGAATTAACAATTGTATACCTATATTGGGTTAAGTAATGGCTCAGCTTTGAGCTGGATGCATATATCCTTGTTATTTCAATGAATCATTATAGAATCTATTCACTTTTTCTGGTCTGTTGATTCCACTTCTTTGCTTTTATTTCTTAAGATTGTTTTGGCTATTCAGGAACTTTTGTGTTTCCATATAAGATTTAAAATGATTTGTTTTAGTTCTCTGAAACTAAATATCATATCACTGGTATTTTGATAGGGATTATACTGAGTCTGTAGGTTGCCTTAGATAGTATGGTCATTCGTACTATATTAATTCTTTCAATCCATGGGGCACAGTGTATCTTTCCATCATTTTGTGTCTTTTTAAATTTCTTTTCTTCCCATGTAGGTCACCACAGAGTGTTGAGTAAGAGTACCCATTTCTCTATAGTAGGTTCTCATTAGTTATCTATATTATACATAGTATTGTATATGTTAATCCCAATCTCCCAATTAATCCCACCATCAATCCCCCCTTGGTATCCATACATTTGTTCTCTGCATCTGTGTCTCTATTTCTACTTTGCAAATAAGTTCATCTGTACCATTTTTCTAGATTCCACATGTAAATGATATAATGCAATATTTGTTTTTCACTTTTTGACTAACTTCACTCTGTATGAGAGTCTCTAGGTCCAACCACATCTCTGCAAATGGCAGAATTTCATTCCCTTTTATGGCTGAGGAATATTCTGTTGTGTATAGCTTGCTTCCATATCTGGGCTATTGTAAATAGTGTTGCAGTGAATATTGGCATACTTGTACCTTTTTGAATTATGATTTCCTCTTGGTTCAGTTCAGTTCAGTCACTCCGACTCTTTGCGAACCCATGAACCGCAGCACGCCAGGCCTCCCTGTCCATCACCAACTCCCAGAGTTTAACCAAACTCATATCCATTGAGTCGGTGATACCATCTAACCATCTCATCCTCTGTCGTCCCCTTCTCCTGCCCTCAGTCTTTCCCAACATCAGGGTCTTTTCAAATGAGTCAGCTCTTCTCATCAGGTGGCCAAAATATTGCAGTTTCAGCTTCAGTCAGTCCTTCCAATGAACACCCAGGATTGATTTCCCCTAGGATGGACTGGTTCGATCTCCTTGAAGTCCAAGGGACTCTCAAGAGTCCTCTCCAACACCGCAGTTCAAAAGCATCAATTCTTCTGCGCTCAGCTTTCTTTATAGTCCAGCTCTCATATCCATACATGACTACTGGAAAAACCATAGCCTTGACTAGATGGACCTTTGTTGGCAACGTAATGTTTCTGCTTTTCAATATGCTGTCTAGGTTGGTCATAACTTTCCTTCCAAGGAGTAAGCCTCTTTTAATTTCATGGCTGCAATCACCATCTGCAGTGATATTGGAGCCCCCCAAAAATAAAGTCAGCCACTGTTTCCACTGTTTCCCCATCTGTTTGCCATGAAGTGTGGGGACCAGATGCCATGATCTTAGTTTTCTCAGTGTTGAGCTTTAAGCCAACTTTTTCCCTCTCCTCTTTCACTTTCATCAAGAGGCTCTTTAGTTCTTCTTCACTTTCTGCCATAAGGGTGGTGTTATCTGCATATCTGAGGTTATTGATATTTCTCCCAGCAATCTTGATTCCAGCTTGTGCTTCTTCCAGCCCAGCGTTTCTCATGATGTACTCTGCATAGAAGTTCAATAAGCAGGGTGATAATATATAGCCTTGACATACTCCTTTTCCTATTTGAAACCAGTCTGTGGTTCCATGTCCAATTCTAACTGTTGCTTCCTGACCTGCATAAAGGTTTCTCAAGAGGCAGGTCAGGTGGTCTGGTATTCCCATCTCTTTCAGAATTTTCCACAGTTTATTGTGATCCACACAGTCAAAGGCTTTGGCATAGACAATAAAGCAGAAATAGATGTTTTTCTGGAACTCTCTTGCCTTTTTGATGATCCAGCGGATGTTGGCAATTTGATCTCTGGTTCCTCTGCCTTTTCTAAAACCAGCTTGAACATCTGGAAGTTCATGGTTCACATATTGCTGAAGCCTGGCTTGGAGAATTTTGAGCATTACTTTACTAGCATGTGAGATGAGTGCAATTGTGCAGTAGTTTGAGCATTCTTTGGAATTACCTTTCTTTGGGATTGGAATGAAAACTGACCTTTTCCAGTCCTGTGGCCACTGCTGAGTCTTCCAAATTTGCTGGCATATTGAGTGCAGCACTTTCACAGCATCATCTTTTAGAATTTTAAATAGCTCAACTGGAATTCCATCACCTCCACTAGCTTTGTTCATAGTGATGCTTCCTAAGGCCCACCTGACTTCACATTCCAGGATGTCCGGCTCCAGGTGAATGGGAGTGATCACACCATCATGATTATCTGGGTCGTGAAGATCTTTTTTGTACCATTCTTCTGTGTATTCTTGCCACCTCTTCTTAATATCTTCTGCTTCTGTTAGGTCCATACCATTTCTGTCCTTTATTGAGCCCATCTTTGCCTGAAATGTTCCTTTAGTATCGCTAATTTTTTTTGAAGAGATCTCTATGATCCAATGGATGTTGGCAATTTGATTGCTGATTTGTCCACCTTTTCTAAAGCCAGCTTGTACATCTGGTAGTTCTCAGTTCACTTACTGTTGAAACCTAGCTTGAAGGATTTTGAGCATTACTTTGGTAGCATGTGAAATGAGTGCAATTATGCAATAGTGTGAACATTCTTTGTCATTGCCCTTCTTTGAGATTGGAATTAAAACTGACCTTTTCTGGTCCTGTGGCCATTGCTAAATTTTCCCAATTTGCTTGCATATTGACTGCAGCACTGTAACAGCATCATATTTTAGGATTTTCAATAGCTCTACTGGAATTCCATTACCTCCAGTAGCTTTGTTCATAATAATGCTTCCTAAGGCACACTTGACTTCACATTCTAGGATGTCTGCCTCTAGGTGAGTTATTACACCATCATGGGTATCTGGGTGGTAAAGGCCTTGTTTTTTTTTGGGGGTACAGTTCTCTGTATTCTTGCTACCTCTTTTTAATATCTTCTGCTTGTAATGGGTCCATACCATTTTTGTCCTTTATTGTGCCCATCTTTGCATGAAATGTTCTCTTTGGTATCTTATGGTATCTCTAATTTTCTTGAAGAGATCACTTGTTTGTCCTAGTCTATTGTTTTCCTCTATCTTTGCACTGTTCACTTAAGAAAGTTTTTTTTTCCCCCCTCTCCTTGCTTTTCATGGAACTCTGCATTCAGATGGGTATATCTTTTCTTTTATCCTTTGCCTTTAACTTCTCTTCTTTTCTCAGCTATTTGTAAAGACTCCACAGACAACCATTTTGCTTTTTTGCATCTTTGTGCATTTTTTTTTGTTGCTGCAATGGTAGATGGGATTGTTTCCTTATTTTCTTTCTCATCTTTTGTTGTTAGTGTAGGAAGGCAGGAGATTTTGGTGTATTAATTTTTTATCCTGCAACTTTACCGTATATATTGATGAGCTCTGGTAGTTTACTGGAGGCATCTTTATGATTTTCTATGTACAGGAGAATGTCATATGCAAACAATGGCAGTTTTCCTTCTTTTCCAATTTGAGTTCTTTTTTAATTTTTTCTTTTGCTTCTCTGATTGCTGTGGCTATGACTTCCAAAGCTGTTTTTAATAATAGTGGTGAGAATGGACATCCCTGTCTTGTTCCTGATCTTAGAGGAAATATTTTCACTTTTTACCATTGATAATGATGTTTTCTGTGGGTTTGTTGTACATGGTCTTTATTATATTGAAGTAAGTTCCATCTGTACCCACTTTTTAGAGTTTTTATAATGAGTTTGTATAGAATTTTTCAAAAGCTTTTCCTGTATTTATTTCCTCAATTTGTGAATACTAAACAATCATTGCATCCTTGAGCTAAATCGCACTTGATCATGGTGTGTGATTCTTTTAAACTTTTGTTAAGTTCAACTTGCTAGTATTTTGTTGAGAATTTTTGCACCTATATTCATCAGTGATGTTACTCTGTAAGTTGTTTATTCTGTAATATCTTTGCATGGTTTTGGCAGCAGGTTAATGCTGGCCTCATAGAATGAGTTCAGTAGTGTTCCTTCCTCTTCATATTTTTGCAGAAGTTTGCTGAGGATAGGTGTTAACTCTTCTCTAAATGTATGGTAAAGTTTATCCATGAAGCTATCTGGTTCTGAACTTCTGTTTGTTGGGATTTTCTAACCTACTAATTTCATTCCTGGTAATTTGCCTGTTTAAATCTATTTCTTCCTGATTCAGTCCTAGGATATTGTACATTTATAAGAATTTGCCCCTTCCTTCTAGGATGTCCACTTTATTAGTGTATAATTGCTCATATTAATCTCTTGTGGTCCTTTGATTTCTGTGCTATCAGTTTTAACTTCTACTTTTTCACTTCTGATTTTATTTGTTAGTGTTCTCTCTCTTTCATACTCAATGAGCATGATCACAGTTTTATCAATTTTGTTTATTTTTCCAAAGGACCAGCTCTTAGATTCATTGAGTGATCTTTAATCCTCTATTTTACTTATTTCTGTTCTAATATTTATTATTTTTTCTTCTAATAAGTTTGGGTATTATTTATTCTTCTTTTCTAGTTCCATGAAGTGTAAGAGTGGTTTGTTTATTTGAGACTTTTCTTGTATCCTGAGATATAAGCTTTTACTGGTACAAATTACTCTCATAGAACTGTTTTTGCTATTTCCCACCAACTTGTAGCTCAGAGAGTAAAGAATCTCCCTGCTATGGAGGAGGCTCTGGTTAGATCCCTGGGTCAGGAAGATCCTCTGGAGAAGGGAATATCAACCCATTCCAGTATTCTTGCCTAGAGAATCCTGTGGGCAGAGGAGCCTGGCTGGCTACGATCTGTGGGGTCCCAAAGAGTTGGATACAACTGAGCGACTAACAATGATAATAGATTTTGGATTGTAAGGTTTTTGTTTCTGTTTGTCTCTAGGTATTTTTAAATTTCCTGTTTGATTTCTTCAGGTTGTTTAGTAGCATTTTGTTTACCCTCCATGTGTTGTGGGTTTTTTTATTATGATTAATTCCTAGTTTCAGAGCATTGTGGTGAGAATAGATGCTTGATATAATTTCACTCTTTTTAAATTTATTAAGACTTGTTTTTTGGCCTAGAATGTAATCTGTCCTGTGGGGTGTCCCATATATACTTGAAAAGAATGTGCATTCTGCTGCTTTTGGTGGAAACACTTTGTATAAGCCTGAAGTCCATTTGATTTAATGTGTCATTTAAAATCAATTTTTGTAAGGCCAATTTAAAGCCATTGATGTAAGTGAGTTGTTAAAGTCCCATATGATAATTGTGTTGCTGTCAATTTTGCCCTGAGTATTTGTTAATATATGCTTTGGGCATATAGATTCTTCTATGTTGGATTCACATATATAATTACAATTGTTACATCATCTTCTTTGACTGATGCTTTGTGTTGTTCAGTCACTAAACTGAAGATATAACAATTGTAACAAGTCACCTCTGACTCTTTGTGACCCCATGGACTGCAGCACGCCAGGCTTCTCTGCCTTTCACTATCTCCTTCACTATGTCCTTCACTACCTCCTGGAGTTTGCTCAAATCCATTGAGTCTGTAAAGGTATCCAACTATCTCATCCTCTGCCATCCCCTTCTCCTTTTGCCTTCATTCTTTACCAGCATCGGGGTCTTTTCCAGTGAATTGTCCCCTCACATCATTTGGCCAAAGCTTCAGCTTAATCCAGCCCTTCCCGTGAATATTCAGACTTGATTTCCTTTAGGACTGACTGGTTTGATCTCCCTGTCATTGTGTAATGCTCCTCATTGTCTCTTCTTTCAGTATTAGTTTTACATTTCATTCTGTCTGACGTAAGTATTGTTATTCTTCCTTTGGTTCCCATTTGTATGAAATACCGTTTTTTGTTTCCTCATTTTCAGCCTGTGTGTCTGTACATATGAAGTGAGTCTCTTGTAGGAAACATAAATACTGTTTATGTTTGTGTAACCCTCAACCACTCTATGTCTTTTCATTAGAGCACTGTTCCACATACATTTAAAGTGATTTCAGGATGGGGAACACATGTATGCCTGTGGCGGATTCGTTTTGATATTTGGCAAAACTAATACAATTATGTAAAATTTAAAAATAAAATAAAATTAAAAAAATATAAAGTGATTACCAATAAGTATGGACTGCTTGCCATTTTGTTACTTTTTTTTCCTTTTTTTTTTTTGTAGTCTTGTTTTGTTTATTCCTTCTTTTGCTCTTTTGTCATGATTTTATGACTTTATGTTTGGATTTCCTTCTTTTTTGAGGTGTTTACCTACTATAATTATTATTGATTTTTGACTTCTGGTTACCAAGAGGTGTGTGTGTGTGTGTGTGTGTGTGTTAGTTGATGAACTCTTAATGTTGAACTACCCTGCATTTTTACTCTCCCACCTACATTAAGTGGTTTTGACATTAAATCCTTTTGATTTTTGCATGTCTGAACTACTTATTGTGGATACAGATGATTGTATTATTTTTATCTTTTAACATTCTTTCTAGATTTGTAAATGATTGTTCTGCTACTTTAGTGTATATTTGCCTTTAGCAGTCACATTTTTTCTATTATAACTTTTGCATTATTACTTGTAACTTTTATTTTCTGCTTAGAGAAATCCCTTTAATATTTCTTGTAAAGCTAGTTTTGTGGTGTTGAACCCTTAGCTTTTGCTTGTATGTAAACACATTTTGATTTCTCTTTCTATTAAGAAAGCCTTGCTGGTAATATTCTTGGTTGTAGGTTTTTCCCATTCATCTCTTTAAATATATCATGCTACTCCCTTCTGTTCTGCAGATTTTCTGCTGAAAATTCTGTTTATAGTTTCATGGAAATTCATTTGTACATAGCTAGTCACTTTTCCCTTGTTGCTTCTTTTTTTTTAAATTGGAGTATAATTGCTTTACAATGTTGTGTAAGTTTCTGCTGTAAACAAGTGAATCAGCCGTATGCGTACCTATATCCACTCCTTGAGCCCCCTTCCCACCCCACATCCTTCACCCTTAGGTCGTTACGGAGCACTGAACTGAGCTCCTTGTGATTCACAGACACTTCCTGTGAGCTATCTATTGTACATATGGTAATGTATATATGTCGGTGCTGTTCTAGCAAGTCATGCCACCCCCTCCTTCCCCTACTGTGCCCACAAGGCCATTCTCCTCATCTCTATTCCTGTTCTGAAAATAAGTTCATCAGTGCCATTTTTGTAGATTCCTTATATATACACTAATATATGATATGTGTTTTCCTCTTTCTGTCATACTTCATTCTCTATGACAGAATCTAGGTTCATCCATATCATTACAAATGACTCTCTTTCATTTTTTATGGCTGAGCAATATTCCATTCTAGGTATGCACATCATCTTCTTTACCCATTCATCCGTTGGTGGACATGTGGGGTGCCTCCGTGTCCTGGCCATTCTGAGTAGTGTTGCAGTGAACACTGGGGTACATGTGTCTTTTTAGAGTTACGGTTTTCTCATGGTTTATGTCCAGTCGTGGGATTGCTCAGTTGTGTGGTAGTTTTATGCTTAGTTTTTAAAGGAACCTCTATACAGTTCTCCACAGTTGCTGTATCTATTTCCAGTCCTATCCACAGTACAAGAGGCTTCCCTTTTCTCCATACCCTCTCTAGAATTTATTTTTTGTAGGTTTTTTAGATGATGAGCATTCTGATTGGTGTGGGGCGATACTTCATTGTAGTTATGATTTGCATTTCTCTAATAATTAATGATGTTAAACATCTTTCCATGTGCTTCTGGGCCATCTGTATGTCTTATTTGTAAAGATGTCTATTTAGGTCTTTTGCCCATTTCTTGATTGGGTTGTTTGTTTTTTTAATATTGAGCTTAATGAACTGTTCATATATTTTGTAGATTAATCTTTTGTCCCTTGCTTCATTTGCAAATATTTTCTCTCATTCTGAGGGCGGTCTTTTGTCTTGTTTATGCTTTTCTTTGCTGTGCAAGAGCTTCAGTTTTTAATTAGGTCTCATTTGTTAACTTTTGTTTTATATTCATTATTCTAGGAGGCGCATCGAAAATATCTTGCTGTTATTTATGTCAAAGACTGTTTTTCCTACATTTTTCTTTAAGAGTTTCATTATGTTTTGGCTTACAGTTAGACCTTTAATCCATTTTGAGTTTATTTTTGTGAATAGTATTAGGTAGAGTTCTAATTTTACTCTTTCACATGTAGCTGTCCAGACCCCAGCACCACTTAGTGAAGGGGCTAGCTTTCTTCCATTGTATACTCTTGTCTATGTTGTCATAAATTAGGTGACCATAGGTGTGTGGGTTTATCTCTGGGCTCTCTATCCTATATCTTTGGTCTATATTTGTTTTTGTGGCAGTACCTTATTGTTTTGATTATGGTAGCTTTGTAGTATAGTTTGAAGTCAGACAGATTGATTCCTCCAGTCCCATCTTTTGATTTTCATTTGCATGAAAGACCTTTTTTCCATCCACTAACTTTCAGTCTTTTTATATTCTCTCTGTATATTTAATTGTTGCTGTTTTACTGACAGTGTGTCTTGGTGTGATCCTCTCTGTGTTGACTTGATTGGGACTTTCTGTGCTTTCTGGGCTGGGATGTCTGTTTCTCTTCCAAGGCTGGGGAATTTTTCAGCTAGTGTTTCTTCACATACATTTTCTATTTCTCTCTTTCTTCTCCTTCTGGACCCCTATAATATAAATGTTAATATGCTTGATCCTGTCTTAGAAATATTATAAATTAAAAAAAAAATTGTTTCTATTCAACTTGAGTGATTTCCACTACTCTGTCTAGTTTTTCACTATCATCTTATCTACTGTTGTTTTCTTCTACGGCAATCCTTGTTTTGGTTTTTGTATTCTTCCTCTGTTTGGTTCTTCTGTAAAATTTCTGACTCTGTTAAAAACTCTTAACTCTGTTCATTTATTCTTCCCCTGAATTCTTTAGAATCTTTATCATTAATTTAAACTCTATTGGGTAGGTTGCTAATTTTCACTGCACTTAGTTCTATTTCTGGGGTTTCATCTTGTGTTTTCTTTTGGAATATATTCCTCTGGCACCTTATTTTGCCTCCCTCACCCTTTTTGTTTCTTTGTATTTGGTAAGTTGGTGTTTCCCAATCTTAGAGGAGTGGCCTATGGGTCCCAGCAGGACCTCTCCTGTCTGGTCACCAGAGCTCTATGTTCTAGGGGTCCCCACTGTGTGGTCTCCTGGTCTCCTGGATCCTTCTGTTGTGGTTTGCTGACTACTGTAGGTGGTTTGGTCAGTATGCCGGGTTCCCATTCTGGTTGTTTCCAGGCCCTGCCTTGTGCAGAGGGTATTGGCCACTGGTGTTTGGGGCTAGGTAATAGGGTGGGTGACTGTGGAGCCCCAGAAGGTCCTTGGGCCTAGCGTTGGCCCACTTGTGTGTAGAGCTCAGTCATTGGCTTGCTACTGTGGGGTTGGTAACCCTGGAGCTACTGTGGCCTCCTGGTGGGTGGGGCTGGTTCCTGATATAGCTAGCTGCAGGGACCAGTGTGACCTCGGGCTGGTGACATTACACTGATAAATTAGGCTAGATTCCAGAATGGCTGGCTGAAGTACTCAAGTTTTCCTGGAACTCGTGTTGGTTTCCTATTGTGTGGGGCCAGGGCCCAGCGTGTACTGGGGTGAGGCCAGCCTCCTGGTGTGTGGACTAGGTCTTGACATGGCTACACGTGGGGACACAGAAGTCCAGGGCTTGGTGTTAGCCCACTGGTGGGTGGTGCCATGTCTCAGGGGGCCCTGGACTGGTCTCCCTATCACAAGTAGGTAAACTGGCTTTCTGGGTCTAGTGCCAACCCATTGACCTGGGTGATACCAGGTCATTTGAACTCTGGTGGGCAGGATCACATCTCCAGCTTGCTGGGGGATCAGGGGGTGCTAAAGCAGTAGATCTGCTAGTGAAAGGGGCTGGACCACTACCCAGCTAACTGCTTAGCCTGGGAATGCTGGAATGCAGACTGGCTGGTGGATAGGGTTGTGACCACCCGAGGAAGAGCCAATTCATTGGAAAATGCCTTGATGCTAGGAAATATTGAAGACTAAAGGAGAAGGGAGTGGCAGAGGATGAGATGGTTAGATAGCATCATCAGTGCAATGGACATCAATTTGAGCAAACACTGGGAGATAATGGTGGCAGAGGAGCCTGGCATGTTGCAATTCCTGGGGTTGCAAAGAGTTGAACACAAGTTAACAACTGAACAACAACAAAGGATAATGTCCTGGCTCTTATAAGCTAGAATGAGAATGTCAAAATGGCTCTTGCCAGCACCGGTGTCCCTGTGTGGGATGAGCTCCCAGAAATGGCTGCAGTCAGCATCTTATGTTCCTAAAGGGTGTCCCAATGCTTTTTGCCTCTTCAGGGGGTTCTCTAAGGTCAGGAAAAGGCTTTGGGTTTGTTAGATTTTGAGTGGAGTCTCTCTCTTCCACACACCCTCTGACTCTTCCAAAAGTAAGCATGAGTGGCCTTCAAAGCCCAACATTCTGACGACTTGTCTTCCCATGACAGTATTCCTTGGGCTCAAGAGCCCAATGTGGATCTGTCATCCTTGGGGAGAACTTCTGCAGTTGTAATAATTGTTCTGTGTGTTGGTAGCCTATTTGAGGGTGTGGTTCTTTACCCTCAAATTGTGTCTCCACCATTCCTTCTTTATATCTTTATAATTTTAATTCCTTCTTTATGGTTTTAATTCCTTCTTTATATCTTTAATTGTAGATCTTTCCTACTAGTCTTCAAGTCACTCTCATTGATAACTGCCCTGTAAATAGTTGTAATTTTGGTGTGTCCTTGGGAGGAGGTGAAGTCAGGGTCTTACTACTCTGCCATCTTCTCCTTCCTTTGTTCCTCTGCTTTTTAAATGCTGAATTATTTATTCTCAAGGTCATATAGTTTTGAACACACATCTGCAAGAGTTGCTTTCATCTCCCTTATTACCCACATTCATTGATTATAAATTCATCAATTTTAGTATACATCATTCTTCCCACATTCACCAGGGCATTAGGTAGTGGCTTTTTCCCCTTAAGTGATCAAGTGCCTGTAGTATTTTTTAATCTAATATGATGTGTACAGGTCAAAGTCACTAAAATACTGCTCTGATCCTATAGTTCATCTATCTGTTAAAGAAAAAAAAAACAACCTATAACAAGCTCTTGCTTACCTCATAAAAGTCAAATGTTTTACTATGGCTAAGATTTCTCTGTAATTTTGTTGTAACCAGTCTTTTCTGTTCTACTTCTCCCCAGGCTCTGCCCTATGTTTTCTAGTCAAATTGAGATTTGAGAACATACTCTGTGTTTTTTTTTTTTTTGTCTTGATGTTGTTGCCTCATGGCTTCATTTGCTCTAGAATATATGTTCTCATAGAATGTGGTCATCTAACAGAACTCATTCATATTTTTTCAGCTTTATTGAGATGCAACTGACAAAAATTATAGATATTTAATGTATATAAGACAATGATTTGATATGTGGAATATTGAGAAGTGTTTATCATAATCAACTAATTAGCACCTGCATCTTTTTCTTTTTTTCTCTTTTGGTAGTAGGACACTAAAATCTAAACTCTATCAGCAAATTTTAAGTATATAATACAATACTGCTAATGATAGTCACTGTATTGTATATTACATTCCCAGAATTTATTTTTTTCAACTGAAAGTTTCCATCCTTTGACCAATTTTTCCCCTTTTAAGAAATATGTATTCTGGAAAACTCAAAACATAACACAAAATGAACAGAACATGAATAGCAATATGGTTCCATGTCAGTTCATTCTTACCACTTTTATTTAGTGATTCAATTATTTACCCTGCTCTTTTGTATATTCCCATTGTTGTAACATTGGTTCACAGAAAAATTGGTGGGAAGACACAGAGATTTCCCGTATAACTCCCATCCTTGCACATGCATAGTCTCCTGATTATCAGCATCCCATTTGTTTCATTTGATAAAAATACACTGGCACTTCATAATCACCAAAGCCATAGCTTACATTATTGTCAACTCTTGGTGTCATACATGCGATGCGTTTAGACAAAAACATAATGACGTGTGCTCCTCGTTATAGTATCAACGGTATTTTTACGATCCTAAAGATCCTTTTTGTTCCACTGGCGCATTTCTTCTCACCCTGGCAACCACGATTCGTTTCACTGCCTCTATATATTTGTCTTTTCTAGGAAATCATATAATTGGAATCATTATAGCATTTAGTCTTTTCAAATTACTTCTTTCACTTTGTAATATGTATTTAAGTTTTCTCCATGTCTTTTCATGGCTTGCCAGCTCACCTATTTTTACTGTTAATACTGCATTGTCTGAGTGTATCTTCATCCATTCACTTACTGAAGGACATTTTGGTAATTATGAAGAAGGCTTCTAGAAACACAAACATCTACATTTGTTTTTGTGTGTGCTGCTGCTGCTGCTAAGTTGTGTCAGTCGTGTCCGACTCTGTGTGACCCCATAGACGGCAGCCCACCAGGCTCCCCTGTCCCTGGGTTTCTCCAGGCAAGACCATTGGAGTGGGTTGCCGTTTCCTTCTCCAATGCATGAAAGTGAAAAGTGAAAGTGAAGTCGCTCAGTCATGCCCAACTCTTAGCGACCCCATGGACTGCAGCCTTCCAGGCTTCTCCCTCCATTCCGGGCAAGAGTACTGGAGTGGGGGTGCCATTGCCTTCTCTGTTTTTGTGTGTAGGCATAAGTTTTTGATTCCTTTGGGTAAATACCAAAGAGTATGATTGCTAGATCATATGGTAAGAGTCTGTTTAGTTTAATAAGAAACCAAAAAAGTGTCTTCCAAAGTGACTGTACAATTTTGCATTCCCATCAGCAATGAGTGAGAGTTCTTGGTGCTCCACATCTTTACCAGCATTTGATGTTGTCCACGTTCTTGATTTGTAATCATCTATATGTATTTAGCATCTCATTGTTTTAATTTGCCTTTTCCTGAAGACATATAACATGAACTATCTATATGCTTGCTTGCCATCTGTATATCTTTGGTGAACTATTGAAGTCTTTGACCCATATTTTCACAGGGATTTTTAAAATTTGTTTTAAGAGTTGCTTGTATGTTTTGGATTATAACCCTTTATCAGATGTGCTCTTTACAAGTACTTTTTCCCAGTCTATGGCTTGTCTTTTCATCTTCCTGAAGTATTCAGTTTTCTGTAGTGCTTAACACAAAAATTTGGGTGCTATTAAATTTTTGCTTTTAAAAATAATTTCATTTACTCCACAATAGCCTAGAAGAAATGTTCCATTCTTTATTTAATAGTTACCCTCTGATTTAACACTCAGGCTATTTCAGGCCATATCATGGGGATAGAAGTAACCTTTTTAAGTACTGACCTAAAAAAAAATCTTTGTATATCTCCAATTACCCATATTTTTGTTATTAAGATTGATTCTCAGAAAGGAAGTTGTTTCATTCAATATTAAGTGTTAATCACTCAGTCGTGCCTGACTCTTGCCACCCCAAGGCCTGCAGCCCACTAGGCTCCTCTATCCATGAGATTTTCCAGGCCAGGATATTGGAGTGGGTTGCCATTTCCTTCTCCAGGGGATCTTCCCAACCCAGGGATCGAACCTGGGTCTACTGCACTGCAGGCAGATTCTTTACCACCTGAGCTACAAGGGAAGCCCTCATTCAATATTTTAAGTATGTAAATAAAAATCATTTATAATGTGCCACCTGTTCAGGGGGTGTCCATGTGTGTGGGGGAGTGGGAGGAGGAGAGAGGGAGTTGTGAGGGAGAGGTGATTGGATTCACGGTTTTAAAAGATCACTGTGGCCCCTGTGTTTAGAATGGACTGTGAGGGGTAAGACTGCAAGCAGGGACATCGGGTAGGAGGCGACTGCAGTAATCCTGGGGAGAAGATGGAGAAGGCATAGGCTTCATGGGCTTCCCTATTGGCTCAGCTGGTAAAGAATCCTCCTGCAATGCAGGAGATCTGGGCTCGATCCCTGGGTTGGGAAGATCCCCTGGAGAAGGGAATGGCTACCCATTCCAGTATTCTGGCCTGGAGAATTCCATGGACTCTATAGTATATGTGTATATATAGTATATGTATATATATATAGTATATGTATATATATATGTGTGTGTGTGTATATATACACACATATATACATCTGAGTATAATGGGCTGAATTCTGGGAAGATAGAAACAGGGCCTGCTGTTGTATAACTTGCAACTGTCAGTCAATGTTGAGCATATTCCAATTTGCATTCCCTTTCATTGACTGGTGGTGGGTACAAGCCTGATTTTTCATGGGGCATAATCAAAAGGAACAGACAGGAAGTATATATAATATTTATATATTATAAATATATATATATATATATATAAAATATTTATGAACCCTTAGGGGCTCCTAGCAGCCTAAGGTTACTTGGAAAAGTCCCCAGGGTTAATTTATATTTACTGTGTGCCTAGGACACAAAAAATTTCTGTGGTTATTTTTGTGACATACATATGGGATCTCCTCAGTATGTCTGGGATGGAATTTAGAGATCAGCTTGCATCCCTTTCAGCCCAGCCACTCCTCATTGCTCATATCAAACTTCCTACCTAGCAGTTCAGTTCAATTCAGTTGCTCAGATGTCTCCGACTCTTTGCGACCCCAAGGACTGCAGCATGCTAGGCCTCCCTGTCCATCACCAATTCCCGGAGTTTACTCACATTCATGTTCATCGAGTTGGTGATGCTATCCAGCCATCTCATCCTCTGTCATCCCCTTCTCCTGCCTTCAGTCTTTCCCAACATCAGGGTCTCTGCAAATGAGTCAGCTCTTTGCATCAAATGGCCAAAGTATTGGAGTTTCAGCTTCAACATCAGTCCTTCCAATGAACACTCAGGACTGATCTCCTTTAGGTTGGACTGGTTGGATCTCCTTGCAGTACAAAGGACTCTTAAGCATCCATTCTCCAACACTACAGTTCAAAAGCTTCAATTCTTCAGCACTCAGCTTTCTTTATAGTCCAACTCTCACATCCATAAATGTCCACTGGAAAAAACATAGGTTTGACTACACGCACCTTTGTTGGCAAAGTAATGTCTCTGCTTTTTAATATGCTATCTAGGTTGGTCATAACTGTACTTCCAAGGAGCAAGCATCTTTTAATTTCCGGGGCACAGTCACCATCTGCAGTGATTTTGGAGCCCCTAAAAATAAAGTCTGTCACTGCTTCCATTGTTTCCCTATCTATTTGCCATGAAGTGACAGGACCAGATACCATGATCTTAGTTTTCTGAATGTTGAGCTTTAAGCCAACTTTTTCACCCTCCTCTTTCACCTTCATCAAGAGGCTCTTTAGTTCTTCACTTTCTGCCATAGGGTAGTGTCATCTGTGTACCTGAGGTTATTCATATTTCTCCCGACAATCTTGATTCCAGCTTGTGCTTCTTCCAGCCCAGCGTTTCTCATGATGTACTCTGCATAGAAGTTAAATAAGCAGGGTGACGATATACAGCCTTGATGTACTCCTTTCCTGATTTGGAACCAGTCTATTGTTCCATGTCCAGTTCTAACTGTTGCTTCCTGACCTGCATACAGGTTTCTCAAGAGGCAGGTCAGGTGGTCTGGTATTCCCATCTCTTTCAGAATTTTCCACAGTTTATTGTGATCCACACAGTCAAAGGCTTTGGCATAGTCAATAAAGCAGAAATAGATGTTTTTCTGGAACTCTCTTGCTTTTTCCATGATCCAGCGGATGTTGGCAATTTGATCTCTGGTTCCTCTGCCTTTTCTAAATCTGGCTTGAACATCTGGAAGTTCACAATTCATGTACCGTTGAAGCCTGGCTTGGAGAATTTTGAGCATTACTTTATTAGCATGTGAGATGTGTGCAATTGTGTGGTAGTTTGAGCATTCTTTGTACCATACATCTATTACTTAAATATTAAATATATATTAATATAATATTAACTAATGTATTAATATGTTAAATATTTTAAATATTTAACATAAGCATTTTATCATGTCATTAGAATTTATAAAATCATTTTAATGGGTATGTAATATTTCATTTAAAGGATACTGGCATTTAATCATTATGCTTACTTTGATATGTCTATTAAAGTAATTTGTCAGGAAAAATTTTGTACAAATGTAGCTTTCAAAATTATTTTATTATGCTAATTTTCTAAAAGTACCTCAAAGAGTATGCTTATAAATTAAAGCTCTTGAAACAGCTTGCTAAAATTGTTTCCAGAATGATTTGACAGTTTACACTATTAGCAGGATATGATATTGCTTGATTCAATGCTCCATTTCTTAGTACTGAAGATGATAATGTTTTAATCATTGCTGAATTTATATGGGAAAATAGCATTTTGTTTTAATTTGCATTTATTTGATTAGTCATATTTGAATGTTTTCAAGTTCATTAGTCATTTGTATTCTAGGAATTCTGTATATAGTCATTACCAACTTCTTAATTGTGTTTGTATGGTGTTCTACTTGATGTTAATGATACTAAAACTTTGTCAATTAAAGTTATGTTATAAAATAATATGACAATTATTTTTTAAGTTCTTACATATTTTAGGGAGTTTTTTCTTCAAAATTAATTTAAACAAATTGATTATTGGACTTCAGAAATGAAGGGTCTGCTTATGAAGAATTGTAGACCATGGAGCAGAAATCATACTTTATTCTATAGATATTGCAGTCTTTTAATTCTTTTGAGCAAGAGTAGAAAACACAACCAAATTTGTATGTTGAGAACAAGAAGCATAGAGCCTGAGAAAAGTATATGAGAGTTGAGGCAAGATTGAAAAAGGAAGGAACCACTTAGGATGCTGATTTATTGTGTGGGTAAGATTTTTATCACCTTATCTTAGGGAATGGGGAATTGAGTAGAATCAAGACACATACACAACTAAGGCTGATATATCTTTGTCAAATTTTCCTAACAGAGTTATTTTGGCTTCATAAAAATTCATCATATTTGTAATTTTATAGATTTTGGAATTTAAATTTGATAATATAAAAATATCATTGTGAAAAGTATAAAGTGATAGTTGCTCAGTCATGTCCAACACTTTTCAAGTCCATGGAATTCTCCAGGCCAGAATACTGGAGTGGGTAGCCTTTCCCTTCTCCAGGGGATCTTCCCAACCCAGGGATTGAATCCATGTCTCCTGCATTGCACGTGGATTCTTTACCAGCTGAGTCACCAGGGAAGCCCAAGAATACTGGACGGGGTAGCCTAACTCTTCTCCAGCGGATCTTCCTGACCCATGAATTGAACCGGGGTCTCCTGCATTGCAGGCGGATTCTATGCCAACTGAGCTACCACTGAAGCCCCTAAAAATATCATTATTTCTATGGTAATTTCCCATCACTTTTAATCATGGACACTCCTCCCTGATGTGTTATTAAATAAGCATTTCTTTACAAAAATCTTATTAGTTATGTTATATGTATATTATATGAATTTAAATGATTTTCTTTTTCTTGCATGAGTTAACCAGTTGTCTGAAAGCAGAGGTACTTAACTGTCTTTGTGATACAAATTGTAATCTGGCTGACTACCCTTAAATATCATTCATTTTAATTTTCTTGGTCATCTATTTTATAGAACATTTTCCTTAAAAACATATTTGACTGATTTGTTTATTCTTTGTAGATTACTCTTGTATATTTCTAAGTAGGAGGAAGAGGGAACAGAGAAGAACAAACTCTATATTGACTCTCTAATTGTTGTTTTACTGTTCTTAAATATATTTGTCTACTTATGTCTATGAAAAAAATAGTGGGCCCTTTGAGTATCTCTTGCTTTAAAATATTTCAGGAAGAATATTTGTCTTGCATGTTTTTTTACAGGGACTGGATTTTTTAAAGCATCTAGTTGTGCATTGACATGAACACAATTGAAAGGCAAATATCTAACTAAGAAAATATTTTTAATTTTCACAAAGTTTTTCAAACTTTAATATCAAAATTATATAAGAAATGGGGGACACACCGATATAAAAATGGACAGAATATGAATCTGCAAGTCCTACACACATACACAGAATCTAGTCTTGTTAGTAATCTAACAGATATAAATGGGAAGAGTGGGATGCGTTTTTTTCCTATGAAATTGACAAAAACAATTATAATTCAGAGTGTTATCCAGAGAGTAGGGAAATGTGTGGTCTCACACATGGATTATGGGAAAAGTGAAAAATGGTGCAAACGTTGTATAGGACAGTATTAACAGTATCAAACCTTAAAATGTTTATTCATGTTGATTCTACTTTGGCACTTCTAGGAATTTTCACAGGAGGAATAGAGAATTACACAAAAAAGCTGTTTAAAAGCTTGTGATAATTTTGGCTAATTTGAAACAAACTACATTTCCAGCTACAGGGAAGTAGAGATGGCTTAATTGATGGTAAATTTATACATAAGAATCCACTGCAACCACTACAGTTCATGTGATATAGAAAAATATTCATGAGGTAGATTCTATATTCAGCATGAATCTCATGCATAATTTTGTGTGCATGATTTTATGTGTCTGTGTTTGGGGGTAGATCGGGGTGTATGTACATGCTAATTCTGTTCAGTCATGTCCTACTCTGTGCGACCCTATGGACTGTGGCCTGCCAGCTTCCTCTGTCTATGGGATTCTCCAGGAAAGAATACTGGAGTGGGTTGCCATGCCCTCATCCAGGAGCTCTTTCTGACCCAGGGATCAAACCCGTGTCTTTTATGTCTCCTGCATTGGCAGGCAGGTTCTTTACCACTGGCACCTGGGGTGTGTGTTTGTATATTTGGGTATTAGTGTATATGGTAGAGTATGAGTTTTGGTATGTATTTAAGTGATAATGTTTGTGGGTTTGGACAATTGTGGGAATTTGGAGATATGTTTGTGTATTTGGGGTGTGTACATGGATTTATGGATCTATCTCAGTGTTTATGGGTGTGTGAATGCATAAACAAATACTTAAAGTTGAAAATTCGAAGTTGAAACACTGACGTGATCATCATAGCTATAGTTGAATTTGTTGCTGTTCAGCCATTCAGTCATGTCCGACTCTCTGCAATCCCATGGGCTGCAGCATGCCAGGCTTCCCTGTCCTTCACCGTCTCCTGGAGCTTGCTCAAACTCATGTCCATTGATTCACTGACGCCATCCAACCATCTCATCCTCTGTCGTCCCCTTCTTCTCCCGCCTTCAATCTTTCCCAGCATCAGGATCTTTTCTCATGAATCAGCTCTTCACATCAGGTGGCCAGAGAGCTGGAGCTTCAGCTTCAGTGTCAGTCCTTCCAATGAATATTCAAGTAGATTTCCTTTAGGATGGACTGACTCATTCTTGCAGTCCTATAGTTGAATAAGCAGGATTAATGTTATCAATTATATTTTTCTCCAATAAATGTGTTTTCATGTGTGAATATATGTATTCCATTATACTTAAAGAAAGATTATTACAATTAATTAAAACAAAAAATATTTTAAATAACTACAAAGAAATATCTCTAAAGATTATAAATAAGCTCCCCAATTCAAATAAATATGGTAATAAATTCTGTACTTAACTTGGGTAAAATAAGCTGGATAAATTTTAAGAGCAAGAAAATGGAAAAGCAACAATTTGTATACATTTTTACTGTGCTGTGGAAACATTTCACGGGAAGTGTGAAATTTTAATTTGAAATAAATAATTTTAGTGTGAGCTCTTCTGTTTTCTCTCAGTGTATTTTTATCCATTTTAAACACATAAAATATCTTTTGGATGTTTCACATGAAAATTATTTAAATTTAAATTATATGGTTTCAGAATGTATTTTTTTATTTAGAAGAGACCCTTTATGCTTCAATGTATAATAATAGTAGTTGAAATATTTAAACAGGTGGTGCTTGTTCATAAATGATTTCAGGTGTTAGTGAGGATTTATTTAACACCTCCCTCAGGAAACATAATAGAAAAGATCAGACGTTTATCTAATCCTTTAGGCCAGAGATGCTCTCAAACTGTGTTTATAGATGTTAATGGGTTCTGGAAAAACATACATGAAGGTTGTATGGTCAGATAAGTTTAGGGAATACTGTCTGCTCTAATCCTCTCTTGTTGATTTTCGGTTCATATTGGCTCTCTGAGATCCATCAGAGAAAGCTGCTGCTGCTGCTGCTACTAAGTCGCTTCAGTCGTGTCCGAGTCTGTGCGACCCCATAGACAGCAGGCTACCAGTCTCCCCTGTCCCAGGGATTCTCCAGGCAAGAACACTGGAGTGGGTTGCCATTTCCTTCTCCAATGCAGGAAAGGGAAAAGTGAAAGTAGCTCTAAGTAACTCAGTCATGTCTGACTCTTAACTACCCTATGGACTGCAGCCTACCAGGCTCCTCCATCCATGGGATTTTCCGGGCAAGAGTATTGGAGCGGGTTGCCATTGCCTTCTCCATCAGAGAAAGCTATTTAACTTGAATTCAGCATTTACCACATAAATTTGACTATGGGATTATCTTTTATCTTGTTTATTTTTTCATGGATTGCTTATTAACATGTCATGAAAGTAAAATTATAATTTGAGAAATAATGTGCTAAACTCTTCAGTTCAAGCTTAGTAACAGATTTATTTTCAGGTCAAAATAGCTGTTTCCAACAGTCTTGCATGGTTAATTCATTCAGATCATTCTCAAAACAAGTAAAAAAAAAAAAGCAGTAAGTAGTAGTTTGATATAAAGTCATAAAAAAAAGTTCTAAGGACTTGATATACAGATATCATAATTGATAATTATTATAAGTTCTCCTAAAGAAAAATCTTTCCACAGTCAATAAACATATGCATGTTAGGGAAAGGTAATTATTGATAGAAAAAAATTACCTCCCCCCAGTATCCATTTATTATATTTGTAGTTTGCTGTATGTTGAGTGCCTTCTAGATGATTATGTATATTCTAGTCAGACATATGGTTCATATTAAACAGTGTCCAGAATCCTGTTGTAAATTCTTTAAGAGCAACTAAAAAAGGAACCTAAGTTTATTTATAGTGTAATGTGGATCCACTGGAGAAGGAAATGGCAACCCACTCCAGTATTCTTGCCTGGAGAATCCTGTCGACAGGGGAGCCTGGTGGGCTGCTGTCCATGGGGTCACACAGAGTTGGACATGACTGAGGCGACTTAGCATGCATGCATGCAGTGTAGATACACAGGGCTTCCCCGGTTGCTCAGTGGTAAAGAATCCACCTACAATTCTGGAGCCATAGGAGACATGGGTTTGATCCGAGTCAGGAAGATCCCCTGGAGGAGGGCATGGAACCCACTCCAGTATTCTTTCCTGGAGAATGCCCTGGACAGAGGAGCCTGGCGGGCGACAGTCCATTGGATTGCTAATAGTCAAACACAATTGAAGTGACTTAGCATGCACGCACGTGGATTCACAGATTGAGAACAGATCAGTTTCCTTCTTAGTATAAACTACTGTCAGATACATAGGACCAACACTAACATTTTAAAGTTTTGAAACTGTTTTAAACATTCATCATAATTGTCCTTTCCTCACAAGCCTTCAGAAGCCTCATTCATGTTTTCATCCCTTTGATTCACTGCCACGCAGATTAATTTCTCAAATGACTTTCCCTTTCACAGTCTTTGTATTCTGGAGCTCATGTTGTCCTCTGTCATGTGGCTAGTGCTCATTTCTACTTCTTCTTGACTATTCAACTGTGGTTTCTAGGTCCCTATCCAGTGCTTTCTGCCTGGTGAAGATTTTCTGATATTCTCATACTTAATTTTTTTCTTAAGTGTGTTCAGTTCAGTTGAATCATTCAGTCCTGTCCGACTCTGCAACCCCATGGACTGCAGCACACCAGTCTTCCCTACCCATCACCAATTCCCGGAATTACTCAAACTCATGTCCATGGAATCTGTGATACCATCTAACCATCACATCCTCTGTCCTCCCCTTCTCCTCCTGCCTTCAGTCTTTCCCAGCATCACGGTCTTTTCCAGTGAGTCGGTTCTTCGCATCAGGTGGCCAAAGAATTGGAGTTTCAGCTTCAGCATCAGTCCTCCCAAAGAATATTCAGGACTGATTTCCTTTAGGATGGACTGGTTGGATCTCCTTGAAGTCCCAGGGACTCTCAAGAGTCTTCTCCAACACCACAGTTCAAAAGCATTAATTCATCTGCGCTCAGCTTTCTTTATAGTCCAACTCTCACATCCATACATGACTACTGGAAAAACCATAGCCTTGACTAGATGGACCTTTGTTGGCAAAGTAATGACTCTGCTTTTTAATGAGCTGCCTAGGTTGGTCATAACTTTTCTTCCAAGGAGCAAGTGTCTTTTAATTTCATGGCTGCAGTCACCATCTGCAGTGATTTTGGAGCCCTCCAAAATAAAGTCTGTTACTGTTTTCCACTGTTTACCCATCTATTTCCCATGAAGTGATGGGACCAAATGCCATGATCTTAGTTTTTTGAAAGTTGAGCTTTAAGCCAACTTTTTCAGTCTTCTCTTTCACTTTCATCAAGAGGCTCTTTAGTTCTTCTTCACTTTGCCTTAAGGGTGGGGTCATCTGCATATCTGAGGTTGTTGATATTTCTCCTAGCAATCTTGATTCCAGCTTGTGCTTCCTCCAGCGCAGCGTTTCTCATGATATACTCCGTATATAAATTAAATAAGCAGGGTGACAATATAAGCCTTGACGTACTTCTTTCCTGATTTGGAACCAGTCTGTTATTCCATATCCAGTTCTAACTGTAGCTTCTTGACCTGTGTACAGATTTTTCAGGAGTCAGGTAAGGTGGTCTGATATTTCCATCTCTTATTTTTTTGGCAGTAATATATATATTATTCCAACTTGTCTATCTGTTTATTATATTTTATAGTCATTTGGCAGTATTTCATCAGTTCAGTTCAGTTCAGTCGCTCAGTCGTGTCTGACTCTTTGTGACCCCATGAATCACAGCACACCAGGCCTCCCTGTCCATCACCAACTCCCGGATTTCACCCAGACTCACATCCATTGAGTCCGTGATGCCATCCAGCCATCTCATCCTCTGTCATCCCCTTCTCCTCTTGCCCCCAATCCCTCCCAGCATCAGAGTCTTTTCCAGTGAGTCAACTCTTTGCATAAGGTGGCCAAAGTACTGGAGTTTTAGCTTTAGCATCATTCCTTCCAAAGAAATCCCAGGGCTGATCTCCTTCAGAATGGACTGGTTGGATCTCCTTGCAGTCCAAGGGACTCTCAAGAGTCTTCTCCAACACCACAGTTCAAAAGCATCAATTCTTCAGTGCTCAGCCTTCTTCACAGTCCAACTCTCATATCCATACATGACCACAGGAAAAACCATAGCCTTGACTAGACGAATCTTTGTTGGCAAAGTGATGTCTGTGCTTTTGAATATGCTATCTAGGTTGGACATAACTTTCCTTCCAAGGAGTAAGCGTCTTTTAATTTCATGGCTGCAGTCACAATCTGCAGTAAAACATAATGATATATATATATAACATGATATATATTTTATAATTACATATTATGTTGTATATAAAATATGTAATATTATGTATATATATATGTTTTTCCAAGAGAGTTTTATTTTTTGATTCCTACTCTTTTGCATATGAATTTTCTTTTCTTTGTGGTTGTTAATTATAAAGATTTTGTTTTGGCTTGTTTTTTTTTGACATTATTTGTCTTTCTGCTTTCTTTGTAATTTTCTTTGTAATTTCTTTCTGCTTTCTTTTAAATGTTTTGTTATTTCCCTCTTGTCAATTCTCAGTTTGAAAAATTGAGAATTGATAAGAAGCAAATAATATAACATTTGCCTAATGTTATTTGCATAATATAATGGAGCAGTCTCAGCTTTCTGTGCCTATGTAAGACATGGGCACTGAAAAGCTTGCTGAATATGGAGGCCAAACTTGCAACTGGGGGTCTCACTCGATATAGTTGTGTATTGATCTGGCCTCTAGGCTTTTATCAGTTATAGAATTTTCTTTTAGCTTTTGATTTCCCTAGAAAACTGTTCCTGCCTGAGGAAAATAACCCGGTCTGCCAGCCTGGGACCCAGGAGGGACAGAGGACCTCCGCGTTTAGTGTGTAGACTGTCACTCAACCAACCATTCCCCCAGCCCCCATTCCAGTGCCGAAGTTTTGTGCTGCACCCCGAACTTCTACCATGCCTCCCATCCCTCATTTCTGAGACGTTTTGGCTAAAATTTCTCAGAATTTAAAGCTCATTTGATTGCAGGATAGTTAATCTGGGTGCACAGATGAGCCAGACTGGATTCTTGAGAATCTGACTGATCCTTATACAACTTTTAGATAATCCATTGTGAGGTTATTTCTTTTCTTATTTAGTGGAGTTTCAGGAGGGGACAATATAAATTCATGATTCATGACAATATAAATAAATGATTCAATCTGCCAGAAATCTTAAATATGTCCTTTGTACATATGTAAAAAGTTAGTATTTTAGGTTATATGTACATAGATATGATATAGATATAAGTTATATGTACGTAGATATGATATAGTACTAAAAGCAAATTGGTCTATAGCATCCACTTCATATTGACCTTACGGAAGTGATTTTCTTTCTTTTGTGATATAAGTTTATTTATTTATTTTTTTGATTCTCACTGTGCAGATAATTATTCCTCTAAGAAATAAAGACCTTGCAATTCCTAACAAATAAGTATACCTAGGCAATGATTATCAGTGACTGATTCTGGCTGAAAAAAAATTACACCCACACAATCTGAATGTGAACATTTGTCTACCAGTTTACTAGATACATACAAATTGACTTGATAAATGATACCATGAAGATGTAATCAGTGGAGTCTAGGCATATAGTTTGAAAAAATCTCTGTAAAACCATCAAATTTCTTTAATAAATAATTGGAAGAAAATAAAAAGATAAACTTGGGGAAGTTATAAACTATAATAGCCTAAAAGACTTAAAAATCACAATTTTGAGAACGTTATTTAGATTCTGGTAAAAGCAAACTATAACAATAAATCATATCATTATGATGACAAAGCAAATGGAGAAATATGAAAAGTGAGTGGATATATATTATTAAATTATAGTAAATGTTTTAGGAGTGATAATGGTAATGAAATTCTTAAAAAGTAGATACTGAAGTAAATTATTAGTGAAATGATATCATGCCTTGTGATATCTTGGATTTGTTTTATAATAATCTGGGAAAGGAATGAGTAGAGGTAGAGATGATACAAGATCAGGAATATATTGATAATTGTTGAAGATGTGTGTGTACATTAGATTCATTTACCATTATTTCTACTTTTGTCTGATTTAAAGTAATAGTAATAACAAAAAACTAAAGGCAGTTTTACTCCTTTCAAAAACATGAGTGTATCTACTTCTGAAAACTTCAACTCAAAATTCAAAACACAAATTAAGGATGCTTGCCTACAATTCGTAAGGCAAAGCTCTGCATTTGAAACTACTATGTCTACACTGAAATATGCATCTGATCAGAGCCGGATATTGAATAAATAACCCTGGAATATTATAAAGTTCTGTTTATTATCCAGTGAACATTGTCATTGTATAAAATGTTTTATTAAATACCTATTTGTCCCATGCTGCTGCTGCTGCTAAGTCGCTTCAGTCGTGTCTGACTCTGTGTGACCCCATAGACGGCAGCCCACCAGGCTCCCCCGTCCCTGGGATTCTCCAGGCAAGAACACTGGAGTGGGTTGCCATTTCCTTCTCCAATGCATGAAAGTGAAAAGTGAAAGTGAAGTCACTCAGTCATGTCCGACTCCTAGCAACCCCATGGGCTGCAGCCTACCAGGCTCTTCCATCCATGGGATTTTCCGGGCAAGAGTACTGGAGTGGGGTGCCATTGCCTTCTCCAGAGGGCTGGGTCTATAAATTATTAAAATGAATGAGACTCTGATCCCAAATGGCTACTGTAACAAAAGTTCTATGAGTCAATAAAGTCATAGTCTTTCTTTTTTTCTTATGTGCTATATTATTTCCATGCTGATCACTTTGTAGTTGTCCATGATCTTATGCAACTGTTGTTGCTCAGTTGCTAACTCATGTCCGACCCCTTGTGACCCCATGGACTGCAGCATGCCAGGCTCCTCTGTCCTTCATTATCTCCTGGAATTTGCTCAAACTCACATCCATTGAGTCTGTGATGCTCTCTATCTCATCATTTGCTACTCCCTTCTCCTCTTGCCTTCAATCTTTCCAAACGTTAAGGTCTTTTCCAATGAGTTGGCTCTTATGCAAAGAGCCAAAGTCCTTAAAACAGGCTGCATTTCTTGGTTCTCTGAAACTTTTTTGACTCTAGCTCCTGTTGTGTTGCCTTTTCTTTACCCTATTCCAGCTCTAAAAACAAGCTCTTCCCTGTGTCTTTGACAACTACTGCTGCCTCTGACTGGATCTGCACAATTCCTTCCTTCACCTTCCTCCAGCTTTTTCTTAGGATATCATTTTCTTACTGAGGGTCTGCTTGCCTGTCCTGCTAATTGGGCACTGCCCTCCCCAGTCCTCCTTTCCTGCTTTTTTTTTTTTTTTTCCTGTGACCCTTATCTCCATGTGATATTCTATATATTTACCTTTTGTCATGATATTTACTTTTTTTTGGTTGTTATTTTTGTCACCTCACCAGAATGAGAGCCATGTAAAAGTGTTATAACAGTTATTAAAAGGTTACTCTTATTTTCTGTACTTTACTTTGTCACACATCAGCCAGAAATAGTCATGGCACAAAAATAGTTTGTGCCAGTGTTTGGACCACTCTTTGAAGAGCATTGCTCTATATTACATATGATACACTGACCTGATGGACATGAGTTTGAGTAAGCTCCGGGAGTTGGTGATGGACAGGGAGGCCTGGCGTGCTGCAGTCCATGGGGTCACTAAGAGTCAGACACGACTGAGCAACTGAACTGAACTGATTCGATATATTCTATATTCCTGCTTTTCTCTATTTATGGAAGAAGCTCAACTTGATATATACTTCAGTCATGCACGTCAGTCAGGATCCTGGAAGGAAAAAAGTGGCACCCTAACCCAAAAGAACTACATGAAGGGACTATTTTCTGAGATTTAGGGAGGGCTAAGAGAACCTGCAGAGGATAGTGAGGGACCTTGAGATTGGCAACAGCAGGCAGTCGTTACTATCTAGTATTAGGAGGGCAAATGTCTGTGATTCAGTTTTCAGAGCCTGGTGAAATCTGCGGTCATGGAAGAATCACTTCCCCAGATGTGTGACCTAAAGAAATGCCCTGAGGGCAGGAGAAGGAGCATAGATAGCATAACTGCCCCTTTCGTTGCTCCTCTGTCCTCCACTAGTGGAGGAGGACAATCCAGACGGTCATCATGGCAAGGGGCCCTCAGTGGTACAGTCCATGCAAGTCAGCCTCCCAGGGTACAGGTCAGAGAGGCTAGAAAACCAGCTCTAGAAAGGCAAGTGGAAACCAAAGCATAGAGCATTTTTAGCGGTGTCTTTAGATTCAGTGGCTATTATTTAGTTTCCTATCTTTTCAGTCATGAAGTGTCCTCTAATTTATCATCTGTTTCTTTTCAGATTTAGGATTAGAATGATAATTTACTCATTGAATGAGTCCAGATGAATTCTTCCCCTTATCGTATGCTCTTCAAGTGTTTGGGAGATTTCTGGCTATAGATGATCACACTAGTGAGAGGGAGTTGGATCAAGAGTAGAATCAGTAAGACACATTAAGAGATCATTACCATTTTTCAGTCTTAGAAGTTTGAAGTCTCAATCTAAGGCTGAGGATGGAGAGATCAAAGTGGATCTGAGATATATTTACTGTGCACAGTCAGTGAGATGTATAGACTGATTTGTTGAAAGGGATTAAAAAAAAAGTGTTGAGATAAGTTCCAGATTTGGAGTTTGGTTGACTAGATTGTGTCATTTACCTCCATAAATAACATAGACTGGTAATGTTTTCCCTGCACTGGGAGCCCCATGAGCAGTGATGAAAGGTTCAGTTTTAAACGTGGTGACTGATGTGCTATAGAGATATCTAAGTGCAGATGGTGGGTTTGGGAGAATATGTATTTCACGTTTTCTGGAGCTCTGGAGAGAGAGCTCAACTGAGGGCACACATAGAGGAGTCATCAGCATTTAGGTATTGGTTTAAGACATTGTTATAATTAGCAGGCTTCAAGCGTTGAAAAACCACAATTTGCTAGCTGCTTGGTAGACTCGGAGAAGTTCAGTAACCTGTTTCCTTAGCAGAAGATGAATTCTCTAAGGATAGAGAAATTTAAGTCAGATTTTGATGGGAGTGGGGGTGGGGGAGGGGTAGTGGGAAGGAAGAAACATCAGCAAGTAGAAAGAGAAAGAACCATCTGATTTCTTTTCCAATTTTATATTTAACTAGTCTAAGTGATGACTTCTTTTTCCAAACTGCTTTTCTTTGGTCTGTAATCATAAGGCTAAGTACATAGCTTCAGAGTCCTATGGTCACAAAATTCATGAGAGAAATAACACAGGATTAGCACTATAAAAAAAAATACGGGCTCTTTCTAAAACAATTCTGTGACTGCTGTGTTTGATCTTATAATTGAAGATTTTTCTGCCTTTGCTCTGAATTTTAGGAAATTTTGCCACTGGCATTATCGTCGTATCTATTCTTTTACCCTTAAATGTCAATGTTTTCTATTTTACTCCTATTCAATATATTTCTGAGAGCAGCATTCAATATTGTATGAGGTAGAATATTTTTAAATGAATGCAAATGTAATCATGTAATTCTGTTTCACAGACCAGTTTTCCTCATTTTCAAACCATTTGGGTTTTCAGGGTTGACCCATTTCAAATTTTAATTGAAGTATTTATCAAGTCAAAATAACATTTTAAACTAAACACAGATGAGTAACAAACAAGAGTCATTGTGGAAGGTCTTAGCATAATGTTTACTGGATTAGTGTTCTAATGACATTGCTACAAAAGTACAGATACATTCTATTAATCAGTACAAGTATAACCCCTGATATTCATTTAAAATATATTGTTTTAAACAATCTTTAAAATGGTGTGGGATATCATATGTTATACACTAAAAGAATTGCTTTTAACCAGAGTGTGCCTCGGTTTTGATATATTTGTTCAGTTCAGTTCAGTTCAGTCGCTCAGTCGTGTCCGACTCTTTGCGACTCCATGAATCGCAGCACGCCAGGCCTCCCTGTCCATCACCAACTCCCGGAGTTCACCCAGACTCATGTCCATCGAGTCCCTGATGCCATCCAGCCATCTCATCCTCTGTCGTCCCTTTCTCCTCCTGCCCCCAATCCCTCCCAGCATCAGAGTCTTTTCCAATGAGTCAACTCTTCACATGAGGTGGCCAAAGTACTGGAGTTTCAGCTTTAGCATCATTCCTTCCAAAGAAATCCCAGGGCTGATCTCCTTCAGAATGGACTGGTTGGATCTCCTTGCAGTCCAAGGGACTCTCAAGAGTCTTCTCCAACACCACAGTTCAAAAGCAGCAATTCTTCGGCACTCAGCCTTCTTCACAGTCCAACTCTCACATCCATATATGACCACAGGATGAAACCTGTGCCTTGACTAGACGGACCTTTGTTGGCAAAGTAATGTCTCTGCTTTTGAATATGCTATCTAGGTTGGTCATAACTTTCCTTCCAAGGAGTAAGCGTCTTTTAATTTCATGGCTGCAGTCACCATCTGCAGTGATTTTGGAGCCCCTAAAAATAAAGTCTGACACTGTTTCCACTGTTTCCCCATATCTTCCCCATGAAGTGGTGGGACCGGATGCCATGATCTTCGTTTTCTGAATGTTGAGCTTTAAGCCAACTTTTTCACTCTCCACTTTCACTTTCATCAAGAGGCTTTTGAGTTCCTCTTCACTTTCTGCCATAAAGGTGGTGTCATCTGCATATCTGAGGTTATTGATATTTCTCCCGGCAATCTTGATTCCAGCTTGTGCTTCTTCCAGCCCAGCATTTCTCATGATGTACTCTGCATAGAAGTTAAATAAGCAGGGTGACAATATACTGCCTTGACGAACTCCTTTTCCTATTTGGAACCAGTCTGTTGTTCCATGTCCAGTTCTAACTGTTGCTTCCTGACCTGCATACAGGTTTCTCAAGAGGCAGGACAGGTGGTCTTATATTCCCATCTCTTTCAGAATTTTCCACAGTTTATTGTGATGCACACAGTCAAAGGCTTTGGCATAGTCAATAAAGCAGAAATAGATGTTTTTCTGGAACTCTCTTGCCTTTTTGATGATCCAGCGGATGTTGGCAATTTGATCTCTGGTTCCTCTGCCTTTTCTACAACCAGCTTGAACATCAGGAAGTTCACGGTTCACATATTGCTGAAGCCTGGCTTGGAGAATTTTGAGCATTACTAGCGTGTGAGATGAGTGCAATTGTGTGGTAGTTTGAGCATTCTTTGGCATTGCCTTTCTTTGAGATTGGAATGAAAACTGACCTTTTCCAGTCCTGTGGCCACTCCTGAGTTTTCCAAATTTGCTGGCATATTGAGTGCAGCACTTTCACAGCATCATCTTTCAGGATTTCACGACCCAGATAATCACGATGGTGTGATCACTGACCTAGAGCCTGACATCCTGGAATGTGAAGTCAAGTGGGCCTTAGAAAGCATCACTACAAACAAAGCTAGTGGAGGTGATGGAATTCCAGTTGAGCTATTTCAAATCCTGAAACATATATTTGTTAGGTCTTTTAAAATCATAATTGAAGAAAAGTTAAATACTACAGAAATAGTCTTCTGTTTCAATGTTTTACCCACAAATTCCACTCATAAGAAGCAAACACGTTGAATGATTTTTTTTTGCAAACGTACAAATTTAATATGTACATGTAAGCATAGCATCTAGATGTGTATGTACATGTGTTTTATCTATTCATATGGGTCCATTTGATTCTTTTTTTTTTTTTACATGAAATATTTTTAATAATGATGATCAATATAATGTAATTCATTTTCTTTATTTTGTGTACCTTTCTTAATATCAATTCTCTAATATTTCTTTTTTTTTTTTTGCTTTTTTAGTACTTTTATTTTCAGTTTTACTTTTTTTTTTTTTACATTCAATTTTTTTTCTTTCTTTTTTTTTTTTGAATTTTATTTTATTTTTAAACTTAACATAACTGTATTAGATTTGCCGAATATCAAAATGAATCCGCCACAGGTATACATGTGTTCCCCATCCTGAACCCTCCTCCCTCCTCCCTCCCCATTCCATCCCTCTGGGTCGTCCCAGTGCACCAGCCCCAAGCATCCAGTATCGTGCATCGAACCTGGACTGGCAACTCGTTTCATACATGATATTTTACATGTTTCAATGCCATTCTTCTTGATTCTTCTTTATTAGTACATAATATTCTATTATAATTATTTGTCTACTCATTCAATATTTATTGAGTACCTAATCCATACTAGGGACTTCTGTAGTTTATTAGGAAAATCATGGTCTCTGCCCTAATGGAACCTAGAGTCTGGAGAGTGAAAGGCAAGCAAATTCAATGCTTATTTTGGAATATACTTTAGAGGAATCAAATAGCTTATACAGATATAAAGTAATAGGAGAGATGTATTTTTTTAGGATGATTTGGAAAGGATTCTGTCTGAGGAGATGCCATTTGAGCTGAGAGCTGGAACACTGAAAGGAAGCAGTGAGACACTCGGAGAAGGTCAAAGTCTCTTTTCCACACTATTATATTGACATAACGGAGAAGGCGATGGCACCCCACTCCACTACTCTTGCCTGGAAAATCCCATGGATGGAGGAGCCTGGTAGGCTGCAGTCCATGGGGTCGCGAAGAATCAGACACGACTGAGCGACTTCACTTTCACTTTTCACTTTCCTGCATTGGAGAAGGAAATGGCAACCCACTCCAGTGTTCTTGCCTGGAGAACCCCAGGAACAGCGGAGCCTGGTGGGCTGCCGTCTATGGGGTCTCACAGAGTCGGATATGACTGAAGCGACTTAGCAGCAGCAGCAGCAGCAGCTATTGACATATTATTAATTCATTTCATTCTCTAGTTAAAAGTTTTCTTTCTTTCTTTTCTTTTTCTAGTAGAGAAATACTGTTATAAACATTTGTGCACAACTATCCTGGTATACATGCACAAAAATTTCTCTAAGGGATATATGCAGAAATGAATGTGCTGTATAGATATTTATATCTACTTTATTCCAAATAATTCCCCAGGATACTATGTATATTTAAATGCCTTTAACAGTATGGAAGTAGGCCTGTTTTTTTAACAACTTTGCCAGTACTTCGTAATGTATTTTTTCTTAGGTTTTATTACTCTTAAGGGCTATGACCTGAAATAATTCCCTCGCAACTTCAGTGGCACCTCTGACTCTTCTGGCTTCCTAGTATCTCCTCTTCCTCTGCTGTTGATCTCTCTCCTTTGGCGCTCCTAGTGTTGATGCTTCATCCTCCTCTTTTGTGGCCTCTCTTCCCCTCTGCATCATATTGCTGATTCCCCTCTCTCTATTCCACTGCACATGCATGCTAAGTCTCTTCTGTCATGTCCAACTCTTTGCGACCCTATGGACTGTAGCCCACCAGGCACCTCTGTCCATGGAATTCTCCAGGCAAGAATGCTGGAGTGGGTTGCCATGCCCTGGGTCTCCCTGACCCAGGGATCAAATCTGCATCACCTGCACTGCAGGCAGATTCTTTACCTCTGAGCCACCAGGGAAGCCTTTCTGTCCCACAGTTGCCCTCGAAACGCAGCGCTGTTATAATTGTGTTATTCTGGTTATATTGGTGTTCGTATTTCCAGGGAGTGTACGATGACGAAGGTGTAGCTTACCTGCCACATTGCCATAGAGAAGTCAGTTAAGGGTGAGGGAATGCAGACTGTTGATATGTACAACACTTGATCCATTAGGAAAACTAATCCATGGATTTGTAAAGTGCAGACAAGCTAGCAATTTGCACAGATAAATCAATTAGGGACGTCCTCAGGACAGATGAAAAACTACCTTTGATGCCTGTTGCAGACTTTGAGCTAGTGTCTTGAAAGTGTTTTAAACATAAATTATAAGACAAGATAGGAGGTGAGAGGAATCAAGCAAGTAGAAAACAGAGTTTATGGTAGAGAGTGGGTATAGCTCAAAGAACGTATACTTAAGAGGAGGAGATACCAAAGGCAAGGAAGATGAGGAATTGATCACCCTAGGCATTTTGGTATATTCAGAACAATAGTGGTATGGGGCTGGCGTGAACATAGGCAGAGCCCAGGAAACATATTGTCTGTTCCATAAATATACCACTTTGGATAATACCCATGGAGTATATAGGTCTTTAGACAGAGTTGAGTTTGCAGACGCAGATGCGTATGAACTTTTGAAGTTCATTAAATGCAAGGATAACAAGTTTTAAACCAGTACGGGAAGTAATGATAGCAATCGTAATGTCTTGAACAGGAAAGTTAAAAAAAGAAAATGATATTTTAGGATAATTAATCTTTCAGTCCTAAATAGGATAGATTAAGATGGAAAGAAATGGAGCCAGGAAATGAATGAGGCAATTAGGAGAGTGTCACAGTGTTCAAGTACAAGTAAGGAAAGCCTGGCCTAGGGACGTTAACTTGAACATGGAAAGGGGACAGAGGAGCCTTGTATAAAAATGTTAAAATGTTTTTCAAGTTGTGTTTAAATTCTGTTGCCATTACCTTGTGAGGTTTGGTAGCCCTGTGCAGGCTTACCTAGAGTGTCCACATAAGATTCTATCAGAATATCTGCTGTTTCTCTGATGACTCAACTATGAACTCCTTGATGGCAAACACTTTGCTATTTCTGTGTATCCTACTGCCTACCATTCTTTACAAAAAACAAACAGACCAAAGAACCCGAATATGCACCAACCTTAAATGCTGCTGCTGCTGCTGCTAAGTCGCATCAGTCGTGTCCGACTCTGTGACCCCATAGACGGCAGCCCACAAGGCTCCCCTGTCCCTGGGATTCTCCAGGCAAGAACACTGGAGTGGGTTGCCATTTCCTTCTCCAATGCATGAAAGTGAAAAGTGAAAGTGAAGTCGCTCAGTCATGTCTGACCCTCAGCGACCCCATGGATTGCAGCCTTCCAGGCTCCTCCGTCCATGGGATTTTCCAGGCAAGAGTACTGGAGTGGGGTGCCATTGCCTTCTCCGAACCTTAAATAAGATAGTAGTAATAATCATGATAATGATACCTGTAACATACTTTACAGCTTTGCAGAGTTTTGACTACCTCTGAGAGATATCATTAATTCATGTCCTAATCCATATCCTCAGCTATGGTCAGAATTGCATTTACTAACTGTTCCATTTGTTCTCATGTTCCCTTCAACTCATTGTTTGTGCAGCGTTCATAATGATATTTTTTCTAGTACAAATTTGATTATATAACTAAGAGGCTTAAAACCCTTTTCTGCTTTTCAAATTAAAACCGTACACAAGTTTTTGCATAATCTTATAACTCCTTATTGCAAAATTCAGACTAAAATTGAAGAAAGTAGGGAAAACAACTAGACATCATAGTATGATCTAAATCAAATTCCTTGCAATTATACAATGGAAGTGACAAATAGATTCAAGGGATTACATCTCATGGACAGAGGGCCTGAAGAACTATGGATGGAGGTTCATGACATTGTACAGGAGGCAGTGATCAAGACCATCCCCAAGAAAAAGAAATGCAAAAAGGCAAAATGGTTGTCTGAGGAGGCCTTATAAATAGCTGAAAAAAGAAGACAAGATAATGGCAAAGGAGAAAAGGAAAGATATACCCATCTGAATGCAGAGTTCCAAAGAACAGCAAGGAGAGATAAGAAAGTCTTTTTCAGTGATCAATGCAAAGAAATAGAGGAAAACAATAGAATGGGAAAGACTAGAGATCTCAAGAAAATTAGTGATACCAAGGGAATGTTTCATGCAAAGATGGGCTCAATAAAGGACAGATATGGTATGGACCTAACAGAAGCAGAAGAAATTAAGAAGAGGTGGCAAGAATACACAGAAGAACTGTACCAAAAAAAAATCTTCATGAAACAGATGATCACGATGGTGTGATCACTCACCTGGAGCCAGACATCCTGGAATGCAAAGTCAAGTGGGCCTTAGGAAGCATCACTAGGAACAAAGCTAGTGGAGGTGATGGAATTCCAGTGGAGCTATTTCAAATCCTAAAAGATGATGCTGTGAAAGTGCTGCACTCAATATACCAGCAAATTTGGAAAACTCATCAGTGGCCACAGGACTGGAAAAGGTCAGTTTTCATTACAATCCCAAAGAAAGGCAATGCCAAAGAATGTTCAAACTACTGCACAATTGCATGCGTCTCACATGGTAGCAAAGTAATGCTCAAAATTCTCCAAGCCAAGCTTCAACAGTACATGAACTGTGAACTTCCAGATATTCAAGCTGAACTTAGAAAAGGCAGAGGAACCTGAGATCAAATTGCCAACATCCACTGGATCATCGAAAAATCAAGAAAATTTCAGAAAAAATATTTACTTCTGCTTTATTGTCTGTGTCAAAGCCTCTGACGGTGTGGATCACAATAAACTGTGGAAAATTCATAGGCAGATGGGACTACGAGACAGCCTTACATGCCTCCTGAGAAATCTGTATGCAGGTCAAGAAGCAACTGTTAGAACTGGACATGGAACAACAGACTGGTTCCAAATTGGGAAAGGAGTACATCAAGGCTGTATATTGTCACTCTCCTTATTTAACCTCTGTGCTGAGTACATCATGAGAAATGCTGGGCTGGATGAAGCACAAGCTCGAATCAATATTGTTGGGAGAAATAGCAATAACTCCAGATATGCAAATGACACCACTCTTATAGACCCGGGTTTGATCCCTGGGTTGGGAAGATCCCCTGGAGAAGGAAATGGCAAACCCACTCCAGTGTTCTTGCCAGAAAAATCCCATGGATGGAGGAGCCTGGCAGGCTACAGTTCATGGGGTCGCAAAGAGTCAGACACGACTGAGCGACTTCACTTCACTTCACTTCACTTATGGCAGAAAGTGAAGAAGAACTAAAGAGCCTCTTGATGAAAGTGAAAGAGGAGAGTGAAAAAGTTGGCTTAAAGCTCAACACTCATAAAACTAAGATCATGGCATCCAGTCCCATCACTTCTTGGAAAATAGATGGGAAAACAATGGAAACAGTGAGAGACTTTATTTTTGCGGGCTCCAAAATCACTGCAGATGGTGACTGCAGCCATGAAATTAAATGATGCTTACTCCTTGAAAGAAAAGCTATGACAATCCTAGACAACATATTAAAAAGCAGAAACATTACTTTGCCAAAAAAGGTCCATTTAGTCTAAGTTATGGTTTTTCCTTATGTTTAAGCTGGTTTTAGAAAAGGCAGAGGAACCAGAGATCAAATTGCCAACATCCGCTGGATCATGGAAAAAGAAAGAGAGTTCCAGAAAAACATCTATTTCTGCTTTATTGACTATGCCAAAGCCTTTGACTGTGTGCATCACAATAAACTGTGGAAAATTCTGAAAGAGATGGGAATCCCAGACCACCTGATCTGCTCTTGAGAAATTTGTATGCAGGTCAGGAAGCAACAGTTAGAACTGAACATGGAACAACAGACTGGTTCCAAATAGGAAAAGGAGTTCGTCAAGGCTGTATATTGCCACCCTGTTTATTTAACTTATATGCAGAGTACATCATGAGAAACGCTGGACTGGAAGAAGCACAAGCTGGAATCAAGATTGCCGGGAGAAATATCAATAACCTCAGATATGCAGATGACACCACTCTTATGGCAGAAAGTGAAGAGGAACTCAAAAGCCTCTTGAGGAAAGTGCAAGTGGAGAGTGAAAAAGTTGGCTTAAAGCTTAACATTCAGAAAACGAAGATCATGGCATCTGGTCCCACCACTTCATGGGGAAGAGATGGGGAAACAGTGGAAACAGTGTCAGACTTTATTTTTCTGGGCTCCATAATCACTACAGATAGTGACTTCAGCCATGAAATTAAAAGACGCTTACTCCTTGGAAGGAAAGTTATGACCAACCTAGATAGCATGTTCAAAAGCAGAGACATTACTTTGCCAACAAAGGTTCGTCTAGTCAAGGCTATGGTTTTTCCTGTGGTCATGTATGGATGTGAGAGTTGGACTGTGAAGAAGGCTGAGCGCCGAAGAATTGCTGCTTTTGAACTGTGGTGTTGGAGAAGACTCTTGAGAGTCCCTTGCACTGCAAGGAGATCCAGCCAGTCCATTCTGAAGGAGATCAGCCCTGGGATTTCTTTGGAAGGAATGATGCTAAAGCTGAAACTCCAGTACTTTGGCCACCTCATGTGAAGAGTTGACTCATTGGAAAAGACTCTGATGCTGGGAGGGATTGGGGGCAAGAGGAGAAGGGGACAACAGAGGATGAGATGGCTGGATGGCATCACTGACTCGATGGATGTGAGTCTGAGTGATCTCCGGGAGTTGGTGATGGACAGGGAGGCCTGGCGTGCTGCAATTCATGGGGTTGCAAAGAGTCGGACACGACTGAGCGACTGATCTGATCTGATCTGATGGTTTTTCTGGTAGTCATATATGGGTGTGAGAGTTGGACTATAAAGGATGCTGAGCGCTGAAGAATTGGTGCTTTTGAACTGTGGTGTTGGAGAAGACTCTTTAGAGTCCCTTGGACCGCAAGGAGATCCAACCCGTCAATCTTAAAGGAAATCAGTCCTGAATATTCATTGGAAGGACTGATGCTGAAGCTGAAACTCCAGTACTTTGGCCACCTGACTTATTGGAAAAGACCCTGATGCTGGGAAAGATTGAATGTGGGAGGAGAAGGGGATGGCAGAGGATGAGATGGGTGGATGACATCACTGACTCAACAGACATGAGTTTGAGCAAATTCCAGGAGTTGGTGATGGACAGAGAAGCCTTGTGTGCTGTGGTCCAAGGAGCGGACTTTCATGTGGTCGCAAGGAGTCAGACACGACTGAGTGACTGAAGTGAACTGACACCAGTCGTTGAATAATTTTATGATATAACTCTTTTTTAGATTCACTCCCTTTCAGCCAGCATAACTTTCTTTCAGTTTTTTGAAAACTCAGAGCTCTTCAGGATGCTCTAGTTACCTATTGCAATGAAGCATTCTACCCCAAAACTTCATGGGTTAAAACAATGACATGAATTTTGCTCACAAATAAGTAATTTGGGCAAGGCTTAGCGAGGGGAGTTTGTCTCTGAGAACTACTCATAGGCTAGGAGCAGGAATCACTTGAAAGCATGTTATTCAGTTCTTGGCAATCGATGCTGACTGATTGGCTGAGGCATTAGATGAAGCCGTCTGAGAACATTTGTGTGTGGCTTTTACACCTAACCTGTGCTTCCTCACACTATGGAGCCTGGATTCGCAGATTGAGTCTCCCAAAAGAGAGAACCAGGCAGAAACTGCATTACCTTTCTAACATAGCCTCAAAAGTCTGACAGCATCCCTTCCATCATTTTCTATTCATCAAAAGCATGTACAAGGACTTGCCCATAAGCATGTGGAGGGGATATTGGACTCGTTTTGATGGGACAGGTATCAAATAACGTTTATATATGTTACAGCCACTTCTCAAGCATCTGGGCATTTGTACCTGCTTATCTGTCTCCTTAATAGGAGCCTCTCTTTCTTTTCTAATTTTACATTTCAAATTTCAGTTGAGCTATCAATTTACTCCATGTGGCTTCTTATCTTGACATTTAAATTCGATCCTTTAGTTAGACTTTTACAATACTCCATTCTTTTAAAGCCCTTGTTACAGTCTGAAAGGGGATGTTTACTTAATGCTTGTCTTCCCAGCCATCAGCCTGTAAATTCCATTAGACCAAGGATTACTCATGGATTAGTCACTGATATGACCCCAAACCCTTGTCAAAAACCTATACATTATGGTTTTTCAGTAAATATTAATACTTGTTGAATTAACCTACAATGGAAGAGGTTTGCTTGAGTTCTAAAACCCTTATTCTTTAGAGGGACCTAGAATTGGGCCTTTAGCCCTTGAGAAACTTTTATTAACTCATTAAACCTAAAGCATGTGTATTTTTAGAAAACAGATAACCTTATTTTGAAAAAAAAAAAGTTTCTAATGTCACAAAGCATTTGACCTTTTAATTATCTTAATTATAGCAAATGTTAAACTCTTTCAACCTTCAGTGCTGTGTTACTCCTCTTAAAAAGAAAAATAAATCACATTTCCAGGAACTATATGCCCCTAGGGGCAAAGGATGCTTTCAGATTCTGAAGCACAGGATTGTGCCTGGAGAGAGAAAGCTGTTTTGTGAGAGCCCCCAGTATTCAAAGTGGAATACATGTTTGCTGTTGTTTTTAAATATTATTGCTCTGTTCACTCTATTTTCTGGGGTTATATCATGAGAATCAAACCTCATTAACTCATCTCCGCTACATCAAACTGACTTTATGTTGAGTGCTTCCAAAATTAAAATATAAAAGTGGATTGGCAATATCAAACCTCTCTTCTTAACTTGCGGCAGAGATCAGAGAGACAGAAGATACCTCTCCTTTGTCGTCAGAACATTGTGATGTTTTGAAGGAAAACTTAAAACTTTTATTTTTGCGAGATTTTACTTTCAAACGTCTGGAGAATCACAATTTCTAGCCTGCTGCTCACACTTTCTCTTTGGAACTGGTAGCATATAGGTTGTTGGGCAGATGCTTGTGTGGCTGTGTGCCAAGTCACTTCAGGTGTCCGACTCCTTGTGACCCCATGGACTGCAGCCCACCAGACTCCTCTGTCCATGGGATTCTCCAGGCAGGAACACTGGAGTGGGTGTCCATGCCCTCCTCCAGGGGATCTTCCCAAACAAGGGATCAAACCCACATCTCTTGTCTCCTGCATTGGCAGGAAGATTCTTTAGCACTGGTGCCACCTGGGAAGCCTCTTGGGCAGATAGCTGATGCTTAATGTGCTTATCATTTGCTTTTTTTTTTTACAGTGAAATGGCCCATCTTCCCACTGATGGGATTCCACTGTGTAAAGCTACACAGCTGATTTCTGACCTAGAGTGACCACTGTAGATCATCTTTAATCTTAGATAATAAAGGTTAGATTTGCCAAAGTCTCCTTGGCTTTCGGCAGTTGTTAAGCTCAAGAGCCATTTTAGATTCTTGCTGAGACTTGTATTCCTGAATATCACCTACCTGCTCTAAGGTAGCCCTGAGCAAGTTTATTAACTCTTCTCAATCTATTTGCTTACCTGTAAGATGAAGATAATAATACCAACCTCACAAGCTTGTAATAATTGCATGACTTAATATAGCAAGAGAGATGAGCACACTGCCTGAATTAATAAATGTTAACATTGATATGTTATTTACACTGGATATCGATGTTTTCCTAACAGCAATTTTCAAGTAGTAAAAAAGCAGGTCCATACTGATGTTTATCTCCAGGTGTGGGGAGAAAAGGTAGAATATGAACTGGCAATGATAAAAAAGCTAAAAACTGTGAAGCTCCCAACAATGATGCAAGTTGTCTCTCACATTTTACCTTGTTCTGTGTTTCCTAGAGCTTATCTAGAGGTGCCTGGAAGTTAATTTTTCTGTGAATGTGATAAACAAGTGTGCTGTTCATACTTGATGCTCTTAATGTTGAGTCTGAGGACTCTAACTGGGGCCTAGTTGTGTGTTTTAGGGTGGGGAAGGGATGAATACTCAAGAAGTTAACCCATGGAGCAGGAAACACTAAGACTACCTGTAAGGTTTCAATTGTGATATCAATTGGGCATTAATATATAGCTTAGCTAGCCTTATTATTCTAATCACCCAAGGTCAGAAAATACCATAAACTGTTTTAGGTGTTACTCCTATCTGGTTAAATGGGAACATAAAGGTTGTATAAAACCAAAGCTCCTGTGCAGCGATTATGATAAATGCAGTGAGAGATTCAAATGGAATGCTATGTGGTATTGGTGGTAATCATAGAGTGGAGTCAGGGAAGTTTTCTATGAAGAAATCTGATTTGAACTAAATTTTTAAATATGAAGAGAAATGTATTTTTGTATTTCATACATAGGAAAATTAAATGCAACGCACAAAGTCAGGAAAGAACTTAGCTTGCTCCCGAAATGGAAAACAAACAATTCTGTGCCTGGGATGTCAAGAGAAGGTGCTATGAAAAGAAGTTAAATGGTTAACAATGGCTGTGCATGGACTTGTGGACAGTAGTATTCAGTTTGAATTTTATAATAAGTTGGTGGATAACTGCTAAAAGGCTATAATCAAATGAATGATGTAAGTTGATCTACTTTTAAAAAGACCGCTCATGCCATGTCACACACATTAGGATTGCTTTTATAAACACAATAATAAACAGAAAATGACAAGTGTTAGAGAAGTTGTGGAGAAATAGAACCCCTTGTGCGTTACTGGTGGTGTCTTGCTGTTCATCCTGCCAACTATGCCAGCTGTTTTGCTGTATCTCACTGTTCACTGAACCCAGGGTAGGCAAGGCCTGAGCGGGGGAGCTGGGAGAAGACTCAAGCAGCCTTCAGAACTGCAGGCACGTTTATTCTCTGCGGGCACAGTAGCTGGAGCAGCAGCAGACATGCTGCCTTCTCTCCTCTCGTGGTTGACCCTGGGGACGCAGCCGTCACGCAGCCTCACCAACCATAATGCAGCCATAAGGTAGACCTAGCTTAGCCTCAAGGGCTTTTCAGGTGAAGCTTATATATGCTGGGTTCGATCCCTGGGTTGGGAAGATCCCCAGGAGAAAGGAAAGGCTATGCACTCCAGTATTCTGGCCTGGAGAATTCATGGACTGTATAGACCATGGGGTTGCAAAGAGTCAAACGCAACTTACCGACTTTCACTTTGTATATGCTTAGAGAACAAAAGTAGCTCTGGCCAGGCAAATACCTCGTGGCACACAGGCACAGTGGTATAAGTGATCTCAGCTGTTACATAATCAATATTTACAAAACATGTGGTAAGAGAGGCTGATTTGCTCTCTTACCACCATCTTGGCTAATTTGCTCTTTCCCTACAGGTGGGACGGAGAAGGCAATGGCACCCCACTCCAGTACTCTTGCCTGGAAAATCCCATGGATAGAGGAGCCTGGAAGGCTGCAGTCCATGGGGTCTCTGAGGGTTGGACACGACTGAGCAACTTCCCTTTCACTTTTCACTTTCATGCATTGGAGAAGGAAATGGCAGCCCACTCCAGTGTTCTTGCCTGGAGAATCCCAGGGATGGGGGAGCCTGGTGGGCTGCCATCTATGGGGTCGCACAGAGTCAGACACGACTGAAATGACTTAGCAGTACAGGTGGGAATGTAAAATAATAAGGATTCTGGTGGCTCAGAAGGTAAAAAAATCTACCTGCAATGTGGGAGACTGGGCTTCGATCCCTGGGTTGGGAAGATGCCCTGGAGAAAGTAATGGCTACCCACTCCAGTATTCTTGCCTGGAGAATTCCATGGACAGAAGAGCATGGCAGGCCTACAGTACTTGGGGTCGCAATGAGGCCGACACGACTGAATGACTAACACTTTCACTTTCACTGAGGAAAATAGTAGGGCAGTTCCTCAAAAAATTATACATAGTATTGACATATAATCCAACAATTCTACTTCTAGATATAACCTCTAAGAACGGAAAGCTGAGATCAAAATAGATATTTGTACACCAATGTTTATAACACCGTTATTTATAATATTCAAAAGATGGAAGCAACCCAAATGTTCATCAGTGAATCAATGGGATAAGCAAAATATAGTATATGTATTCAATGCAATAGTATTCAAATTTAAAAATTGCATGTGTAATATTGCATGCTGTAATATGAGGAATGTTGAAAACATCCTAAATGAAATAAATCAGACACAGAAGGGCAAAATCTGAATAATACCACTAATACCAGGTAGCTGCTGCTGCTGCTAAGTTGTTTCAGTCGTGTCCAACTCTGTGCGACCCCATAGGCGGCAGCCCACCAGGCTCCCCTGTCCCTGGGATTCTCCAGGCAAGAACACTGGAGTGGGTTGCCATTTCCGTGTCCAATGCATGAAAGTGAAAAGTGAAAGTGAAGTTGCTCAGTCGTGTCCGACTCTTTGCGACCGCATGGACTGCAGCCTACCAGGCTCCTCCATCCATGGGATTTTCCAGGCAAGAGTACTGCAGAATACCAGGTAGCTAGAGGGGTCAAATTCATAGACAGAAAGTAGAATAGTGGTTATCAAGAAATGGGAGATGAGTATGTGGAGTTATTATTTAATACATACAGAATTTCAGTTTGTAATTATGAAATAGTGCTGGAGATGGATGGTGGTGATGGATGCATAACAATGTGAATGTACTTAATGTCACCAAATCCTACAGTTGATTAAAATGGTAAATTTAAAATTACATCTATTTTATTATAGTTAAAAAACATTTCTCACTAGTTGGGGAAGAAAGAGTATAGTAACCATATGTACAGCACAGAGGTGGGTTAGAAAATCTCATAACTTCTCGTGGGTGCCCTGGACTGAGAAGTGGCAGCAGAATTAAGAATTTCAATTTACTGTATAACTGGAGCTAAGGCATGATGATACATTGAGTATGAATGATGAGCAAAGGAGAATTAAGGATGATTCCTATATTTTTTATTTAAACAGTAGGGTGATGACAAAGTCTGGGCATTATGCTGAGATCAGTTTTAAAGTGATGAAGAATCTGCCTGCTAATGCAGAAAACATGAGTCTGATCCCTGGACCAGGAAGATCTCCTCGAGAAGGAAATGGCAATCCATTCCGGTATTCTTGCCTGGGAAGTCCAATGGACAGAGGAGCCTGGCGAGCCACAGTCCATGGGGTCGCAAAAGAGTCAGACATGACTTAAGTGTTAAATTGGTGTATCATCAATGGGTAGATGGTATTTGAAGGACTAGTGAGGAAACTGTAGATGCAGTTGACCAGAAATACTGACATTTATTGTAGTCTTATTATTTTAGAAAGTGCTGTGAAAAATTAATGATGTAAAAAGAAAGGATAATTCTCTGGCAAAGATGGTTGCAGTGTTTGTGTTTTTTTTTTTTTTTTTTTTTTTAAACTGCAAAACAGGAATGGCCAGAAGTGAAATACTCTAGTTTGGAAATAAGAATATTGAGCAAATTGGACTGTGCAAGGCTGTTTTTTGTGGGCTTCTCAGATGACAGTAGGGTTAAAGAACCTGCCTGCCAATGCAGGAGACTTAAGGAACATGGGTTCAATCCCTGGGTCAGGAAGAAACCCTGGAAGAGAGCGTGATAACCCACTCCAGTATTCTTGCCTGGAGAATCCCATAGACAGAGGAGTCCATAGCATCACAAAGAGTTGGACACGACTGAAGTGACTTAGCATGCACACACACAAGGTTGTTTTGTACTGGCAATTAAATAAGCCCTCAGAAGTAAGAATTAGTCTTGCTGCTGCTGCTAAGTCGCCTCAGTCGTGTCCAACTCTGTGCAACCCCATAGACGGCAGCCCAACAGACTCCTCTGTCCCTGGGATTCTCCAGGCAAGAACACTGGAGTGGGTTGCCATTTCCTCCTCCAATGCATGAAAGTGAAAGTGAAGTCGCTTAGTCGTGTCTGACTCTTCGCGACCCCATGGACTACAGCCTACCAGGCTCCTCCGTCCATGGGATTCTCCTGGCAAGAGTACTGGGGTGGGTTGCTGTTGCCTTCTCCGAGGAATTAGTCTTATACCTATGCAACTTCATGCAACTACAGCTCCTTTCATGATGTAAAATGGAATATTTTGTTAGCACAGAAACTAAAAAATCAGTTATTGTAGATATGTTTTCAGACAGCCTGCCCTCTCATTTTGAAATGTGAATTGGATATCCTAGGATTTCCTAGGGTCTAGACAGGCCACTGAGTCCCTTCTGTGGCAGAGAGGCCGCCTTGAACAACAAAGTCAAGCTTGGGTGTAGTCAGATCTCTGTTTTAATACTGACTACTCCTCTCTTATTTGTGTGTCCTTGGGTATGTTATTCAATCTTTCTGGTGTTTTATTCTGTCTTTTGTAAAATAGAGATGATAATGCTTAACTCGCAGAATTGTTATAACTGTAAGACAATGCATGTACATGGCCTAGCGTATAGCGGGCAGTAAAAAACTGGCCGCAGTTGATATTATCAAGGTCTGTTGAGACTGGGGCTGAAATTTCATTGCAACTGAAAAATGGATTCCATATAGCAAAGTAACGAGAGATCAAATTATGAATGTCCTGAAAGTTATTCTAAGGAGTTGATTCTACAGGATTTCAGTAGCTTCAATAGAGCTGACAGAAAGGAAAAGCTTGGGAATGGTCAAAGCCAGAATATAATATATAGACATTGGTAGACTCTGGTCTCTTCTCTTAGGGAGAGTAAGTATATCACATCAGGGAGAATTTTAAGGCATTAGTTTCATTTTAAAAATTAGAGTAGTTTCTATAAGATCATTGTATTCCTCCATCAGCCATTTCTTTTTTTATCATTATCTTTGAACTGACTAACTGGTATTCATTTGTTGTTGTTGTTTAGTCGCTAAGTCATGTCTGACTCTTTTGCAACCTCATGGACTCGCCCATCAGGCGCCTCTGTCCGTGGGATTTCCTAGGCATGAATACTTAGGTGGATTGACATTTCCTTCTCCAGGGGATCTTATCAACCCAGGGATTGAACCCATATCTCCTGCATTGGCAGGTGCATTCTTTACCCTGAGCCAGCAGGAAGCCCTAACTAAACATTATATATATTATAAAACAAACTCAAAATAGAAATATTAAGATGAGCTAAGGATGACAAAATTAATGATTTTTGATATGCTTTATTATTTTGAAAATATTGATTCAACACTTTGAAGTAAAACAGTTTTAAGATACATTTTATTTCTCATTTTTATTCAAGTATAGGTGACTTACAATATTATATTAGTTTCAGGTGTATAAGATAATGATTTGATATTTTATAGATCATACACCATATAAAATTATTATAAAATATTGACTGTATTCCCTGTATGGTACATTACATCCTTGCAACTGACTTTTTTTATGCATATGGTTTCCACCTCTGAATCTTCTTTGCCAGTCTTGCTCCTCCCCATGCCTCTCTCCCCTCTGGCAGCCACTGTTTTGTTCTCTATATATTTGAGTCTATTTCTATTTTGTTGTATTCATGCATCTGTCTTATTTTTTAGATTCTACATTAAGTAAAAATGTACAGTACTTGTCTTTCTTTGACTTACTTCAATAAGCATTTATTTCTAATCTTAAAAGTCACCATGGCCCAAAAGACACCTCATAAATATCTGTAAATGCAGCAGGAAGAGCTATGTCATTAGCTAATTACAAATCATTAGGCTTATTCATCAGTTATGCAATGTTTTTTGGTAAAGTTCAGATGGTGAATTCTCATCTTTCCTGCTATCTATCAGTCATTTCTAAAAACAAATCAGGTGTTGCATTTTCATATTTTTAACAAATGGACTTACAGCCTACTGAAATTAGTCTTTTGGCAGGTTATTTCACAGGTGGAAAAATCTGTTCCTGGAATTTTAAAGTACAAAATTCTGAGACAATTTCAATAGCTAATGTATTTATATCTTTTGAGAATGAAGTCATGTGATAATGGAAACATTTCCAAACATGCATCTTTAAAATACTCTCTACATGGTGCATCTTTCTTTCAAAAGCTGTTTTTTTTTTTTTTTCACCTGAATTGCTAATACATAACTTTCATCTTAATAGGGGAGACTAAATTTATTTTTTTTTAATATATACTCACAAAATAACTATTGAGTAGTATACTGGAACTGACCCTTGACCAGCACAGGCTTGAACTGTACAGGTCTGCTTACATGTTCGTGCGTGCTAAATGGCTTCAGTCATTTCGACTCTGCAGCCCTATGGACTGTAGCCCACCAGGCTCCTCTGTCCATGGGATCTTCCAGGCAATAATCTGGGAGTGGGTTTTCATGCCCTCCTCCAGGGGATTTTCCCAACCCAGGGATCAAACCCACATCTCTTACGTTTACCTGCATTGGCAGGCTGGTTCTTTACCACTAGCACCGCCTGGGAAGCCCCTGCATACATGCAAACTTTCCTTTCAATGTGTTCTTAATTGGAGGATAATTGCATTGTTGTGTTGATTCCTGCCATACACCAACATGAATCCGCCATGTGTGCACTTATGTACCCTGCCTCTGCAGTCTCCCTCCATCCTCCAAGCCCATCCTGCCCTCTGTGTGGTCACAGGGCACCTAATCTAAGCTCCTTGCCTCATACAGGAAATTTCCCCTGCTTTTTAATATTCTATATGGTCATGTATATGTTTCAGTGTTGTTTTCTCAATTCGTCCCATCCTCTCCTTCCCCCACCGTGTCCATAAGTCTGTTCTCTATGTCTGTATCTCCAATGCTGCCCTGCAAATAGGATCATCAGTACCATCTTTCTAGATTCCATATATATGCCTTAGTATACGATACTTGTCTTTCTCTTTCTAACTTACTTCACTCTGTATAATGGGCTCTAGGTTCATCCGCCTCATTAGAACTAACTCAAATGTGTTCCTTTTTCTGGTTGAGTAATACTCCATTGTATACATCTACCACACTTCTTCATTCATTCATTCATCTGTCTATGGACATCTAGGTTGCTTCCATGTCCTAGTTATTGAAAATAGTACTGCAATGAACATTGGAGTACATGTGCCTTTTTCAACTCTGGTTTTCTCAGTAGTAGTAATGGGATTGCTGGGCCATATGGTAGTTTTATTCCTAGGTTTTTAAGGAATCCCCATATTGTTCTCCATTCTGGTTGTATCAGTTTGAATTTCCACCAACATTGTAAGATGGTCCCCTTTTCTCCACACCTTCTCCAGAATTTATTGTTTGTAGACATTTTTAATGATGGACATTCTGACCCATGTGAGATGATACCTCATTGTGGTTTTGTGACCCCATAGACAGCAGCCCACCAGGCTTCCCTGTCCCTGGGATTCTCCAGCCAAGAACACTGGAGTGGGTTGCCATTTCCTTCTCCAATGCAGGAAAGTGAAAAGTGAAAGTGAAGTCGCTCAGTCGTGTCCGACTCTTAGTGACCCCATGGACTGTGGCCCACTAGGGTCCTCTGTCCATGGGATTTTTCAGGCAAGAGTACTGGAGTGGGGTGCCATTGCCTTCTCCGAATAATGAGCGATGTTGAGCATCTTTTCGTGTGTTTATTAGCCTTCTGTATGTCTTCTTTGGAGAAATGTCTGTTTAGGTCTTCTCCCCACTTTTAAATTGGGTTGCTTGTTTTTCTGCTACTGAGCTACATGAGATGCTTGTATATTTTGAAGGTTAATTCTTTGTCAGTTGTTTCATTTGCTATTTTTCTCTCCCATTCCCATTCTGAAGATTGCCTTTTCACTTTGTTTATCGTTTCCTTAACTGTGCAAAAGCTTTTAAGTTTAATTAGGCCCCATTTGTTTATTCTTGTTTTTATTTCCAATAATCTAGGAGGTGGGTCATAGAGGATCTTACTGTGATTTATGTGAAAGAGTGTTCTGCCTATGTGTTCTTCTAAGAGATTTATAGTTTCTGGTCTTCATATAGGACTTTAATACATTTTGAAACCATTTAAATGTATGTATTGGAAATTTTGGGCGGAATTTATGGTAATATAAAAAAAGAAAGCTTACAGATGAACATCATAGCCTAGAAATACCAAAATTAAGAAAAGATATGTCATGACTATATAAAATATATACATAACATACAAAATATGTATTATTCAACAGTTTATGTAGTCAGTAAATCTTTTGGTCATGTGCTCAGTTGCTCATTTGTGTCTGCCCTACTCTTTGTGACCCTATGGACTCCAGCCCCCTTGGCTCCTCTGTCCACAGGGTTTCCCAGGCAAGAATAATGGAGTGGGTTGCCATTTCTTTCTCCCGGGGATCTTCCTGACCCAGGGATTGAATCCATATTTCCTGTGTCTCCTGTGTTGGCAGGCAGATTCTTTACCACTTAGCCACTGACCTCATGATAATAGGCTATTAGTAGTTACATTTTGGGGTTGCTAAAAGTTATAACAAAGAGTAACTAAAGAGCCTCTTGATGAGGGTGAAGGAGGAGAGTGAAAGAGCCAGCTTAAGACTAAGTATAAAAAAAACTAAGACTACGGCCTGCAGCCCCATTACTGTATTTCAAACAGAAGGGGGAAAGTTGGAAGTAGTGACAGATTTCTTCTTCTTGGGCTCTAAAATCACTGTGGGCAGCGACTGCAGCCTTGAAATTAGAAGACAGTTGCTTCTTGGCAGGAAAGTGATGGCAAACCTAGACACTCTTGAAAAGCAGAGACATGATTCTGCCATCAAAGGTCTGTATAATCTTCCCAGTGGTCACATACAGTTGTGAGAGCTGGACCGTAGAGAAGGCAGAACACCAAAGAATTGATGCCTTCAAACCATGGTGCTGGAGAAGACTCCCAAAAGTCCCTTGGACAGCAAGGAGATCAAAGCAGTCAATCTTAAGGGAGATTATTCACTGGAAGGACTGATGCTGAAGATGAAGCTCCAATATTTTGGTCATCTGATATGAATAGCTGACTCATTGGAAAAGACCCTGAAGCTGGGAAAGACTGAGGACAGAAGGAGAAGAGGGCGTCAGAGGATGAGATGGCTGGATGGCATCACAGATGCAGTGGACATGAACTTGGGCAAACTCTGTGAGATGGTGAGGGGCAGGGAAGCCTGGTGTGCTGTATTCCATGGGGCTGCAGAGTCAGACATGACTGGAGGACTGAGCAACAACAACAAAAGTTAAACACATATTTTTGAGGACAGTGGGGGCCAGCACCCTTAACCCCCACATTGTTCAGGAGTCAACTGTATTTGCAACTACTTGTCTTTACAAAAAAAAGACAATATATACTTTATCTTTTTGTAAAAGAAATGAAAACTTTATTTAAGAGTGACAACTTTTTATGTACTTTGTAAAGCAGGAAATGGGCTTCCCAGGTGGCATGGTGGCAAAGAGGAGGCCTGCCAATGCAGGAAGACACAAGAGACCTGGATTCAACCCCTGGGTCAGGAAGACCTGCTGGAGTAGGAAGAGACAACTACACCAGTATGGTTGCCTGGAAAATTCCATGGAAAGAGGAGCCTGCAGGCTACAGTCCATGGAGTTGCAAAGAGTCATACATGACTGAGCGTACACCCACACAGGCAGGAAACTCCTACGTGAGAACAAAATATTTTCTCGGTCATTTCATATCTCAAAATATTATACAATTTCCACTTTTTAAAACGATAATCTGTGAATCCATTTAAATATAGCTGCCTGTTATTTTTATTTTATTTATTTTAATGTTCTGGCATCAAGCTAACTCCTGAAGGTAACACTCTAAGCCCCTTTGACTGTGGAACCCCACCTCCTTCCTTCGGACACTTGATGGAACACAAGTGACAAATGAATGCATGAAGTCTGTCCCAGGGAGGGTACCAGAATCAGTCTGTGCAGTAAATAAAAGTGAAGTTTATGGTTTTTCTTATTTTGTAATTAGGGAAGTTCATGGATAAATGTGTGGATGTGTTCATTTTATACAATGCTCAGGTATTTCATGCCTACATTTCCAACACATATTTTACCTCCACCTCAAAGAACCTAATCCAGGTTAATTTATTCATCATTTTTTGGTGTTGGTGAGACTAAATCTGTCCATCGCCTCAATAAAGGCAAGTTCAGTACATCTTCCGTGTGACTTAGGCTCAACTCTGTAGCTCAGATGGTAAAGAATCTGCCTGCAATGCACAAAACCTAGGTTCAGTCCCTCAGTCAGGAAGGTCCTCTGGAGAAGGGAATGGCAACTCACTCCAGTATTTTTGCCTGGAGAATCTCATGGACAGAGGAGCCTGGCAGGCTACAGTCTGTGTAGCCGCAAAGAGTTGAACACAACTGAGTGACTATCACTACTACTAATGTCTTTTAGAAAATTCACAATAAAGACTGATGAAGAGACAGTGTATCATGGTACTCTAACTCTTCAGCACAATGACTAGCATACAATGGAATCCCCTTAAGGGTAGTTGTCTTTTTTAAAAATTAGTTAATTAATATTTTAAATGAAACAAAGTTGATTATTTTTCATGATAAAAGGTATAATTCACAAAGAAAATGTATGTCATAAACCATTAAACACCTAACAACAAAGAAACAAAGATGCATAAAGCAAAAATCAGAAGAAATATGAGGGAAAAGAAAAAATATATAATCACACTAAGACATATTAATATTCCTCTGAGAATATTTTATCAAGTACAGAAAAAGTAAGAATAGAAACATCTTGAATGATGTTAATAATTAAGTGTAATAGATTTATAATTCTATTAATTTATATGAATTATATCATATACAAATATACTTAAAATTTTGTATCTCATACATTCTTAGATATCCATAGGACACTTTAAAAAACTGGCAAAAGGTAAACATTACTAAATTTCAAAAAGTAGAATTCTTTTTTTTGTGATTCAGTTATGTATACACATATATTATTTTTGAAATTATTTTCCCTTATAGGTTATTAAAAGATATTGACTATATCTGTGCTATAGAGTAAATCTCTGTTGCTTGTTGCTTATCTATTTTTGTAAATTAGAAATCTAGCATTCTATTCCTAATAAGTCAAACAAGTAGAATCAAAATGTCATACATTTTTTAGTTAGGCCAATATTAATGTTTTATAAAATATATATTATATATAATATTTATATATGTGTATACAAAAGCTTTTTACTACTCTATATAAAAAAGGCTTGAAAAAGAACATAAAAAACAAGAAATGAAGAAACTGGAAAATACAAGGAAATGGGAGCACTGAATATGAAGTAGAAAAAGTGAAGCAAATTAGATAAAAGTAAAAGATCTCTTATAGTCCAGTTGTTTTTAAACATTTTAAACATGGCTGCTCATTAGAAACATATCTGGAGCTCTGGCAAAAAAATAAATAAATAAAAAGCAATACCTGGACATTTGTAGTTTAAAAAAAAATTCCAAGATAATTCTGATATGCATCTGGATTTTAAAAAGTGATTACAGGTTTTGTATTAAATGGTAGTTTTGATGATACAGAATTCTATTATATTTCTGTTGACCAATCATTATACAAAGGTATTAAGTGAGTAATAGTTACATAATCACAAAAGTAAGAGATGTTTATCAGTTTTTACGGTCAATAGCCAGACAAAAAATGAAAGATTACAATTGCAAAACATAATGGGAACATGATTAACCTAACAGTGTAAAATAATTACCTGCAATTTGGGGGGTGAAGCAGAGTGATGTGGTAAGTGGAAGTGCACACACACACACTTTCATCTGCTAAGTCAGCTTGTCTTTTGGTTGGTGCACATGCATCTATTTACATTTAAGGTTATTATCAATAAGCATTACTATTTCCTTAATTATTCTGAGTTTGTTTTCTTTTTCTTTTCCTTCTCTTGTTTCCTACCTAGAGAATTGCCTTTAGCATTTGTTGTAAAGTTGATTTGGTGGTGTTGAATTCTCTTAACTTGCTTGTCTGGAAAGCTTTTGATTTCTCCATCAAATCTGAAGAGAGTCTTGCTGGGTGGAGTATTTATTCTTGGTTGTAGGTTCTTCCCTTTCATCACTTTAAATATGCTATTCTATTTCCTTCAGTCTTGTAGAGTTTCTGTTGAGAAATCAGCTAATAGCCTGATGGGAATTCCCTTGTATGTTATTTGTCATTTTCTCCCTTTTTGCTTTTAATATTTATCTCTATCTTATTTAAGCTTCCTGATTGGAGGGGGAAAGTGGGAAAAACTGGATCTGCTCTGGTGGGCAGGACCTTGTCAGTAAGTGATGTGTTAGTCACTCAGTTGTGCCTGACTCTTTGCTACCCCATGGACTGCAGCTCACCAGGCAAGGATTCTGGAGTGGTTTGCCATTTCCTTCTCCAGGGGATCTTCCCCACCCAGGGATCAAACCTGGGTCTCCTGCACTGAAAGCAGATTCTTTACTGACTGAGCTACCAGGGAGGTCAAGCTTCAATCCAATTATCTGCTGATGGGTGGGACTGCATTTCTTCTCTGGTAGTTTTTTGGCCTGAGGTGACCCAGAAACACAAGCAGGAATCAAGGTTGCCAGGAGAAATATCAATAACCTCAGATATGCAGATGATACCACCCTTATGGCAGAAAGTGAAGAGGAACTCAAAAGCCTCTTGATGAAAGTGAAAGTGGAGAGTGAAAAAGTTGGCTTAAAGCTTAACATTCAGAAAATGAAGATCATGGCATCCAGTCCCATCACTTCATGGGAAATAGATGGGGAAACAGTGGAAACAGTGTCAGACTTTATTTTTGTGGGCTCCAAAATCACTGCAGATGGTGACTGCAGCCATGAAATTAAAAGACGCTTACTCCTTGGAAGGAAAGTTATGACCAACCTAGATAGCATATTCAAAAGCAGAGACATTACTTTGCCAACAAAGGTCCGTCTAGTCAAGGCTATGGTTTTTCCTGTGGTCATGTATGGATGTGAGAGTTGGACTGTGAAGAAGGCTGAGCGCCGAAGAATTGCTGCTTTTGAACTGTGGTGTTGGAGAAGACTCTTGAGAGTCCCTTGGACTGCAAGGAGATCCAACCAGTCCATTCTGAAGGAGATCAGCCCTGGGATTTCTTTGGAAGGAATGATGCTAAAGCTGAAACTCCAGTACTTTGGCCACCTCATGTGAAGAGTTGACTCATTGGAAAAGACTCTGATGCTGGGAGGGATTGGGGGCAAGAGAAGAAGGAGACAACAGAGGCTGAGATGGCTGAATGGCATCACTGACTCGATGGACGTGAGTCTGAGTGAACTCCGGGAGTTGGTGATGGACAGGGAGGCCTGGCGTGCTGGGATTCATGGGGTCGCAAAGAGTCGGACATGACTGAGCAACTGATCTGATCTGATCTGATCTGACCCAGCCCTCCAAGAGGTTTTTTTTTTACCAAGGGGGCTAATTTCTGCCTCATTAGCTTACCCTAAGAATTTTCAGTTTGACCTATTCTGAATTATTATTCTCACAAAACTTTTTGGTTAATGTGTTCAGTTGCTTCAGTCATATCTGACTCTTTTTGATCCTATGGACTGTAGCCTGCCAGGCTCCTCAGTTTGTGGGATTCTCCAGGCAAGAATACTGGAGTGGATTGCCATGCCCTCCTCCAGGGGATCTTCCCATCCCTGAGGTCAAATCTGTATCTCTTGAGTCAGTCTCCTGCATTGCAGGCAGATTCTTTACCACTGAGCCACCAGGGAAGCACTTTTGGGCTAATAGGTAGCTATAATTCATATTTATATACACTTTTCAGAATAGAAAATCCAGGTTCTATATTCTACCATTCTTTATACTCAGTAAATATATGAAATATCAGTGGAAAATGTCCTCAAATTTAAATAATTTTGCTGATGATCGCAAAAGATAAGGGATGATCAGATTTTATTGCTTGCTTTGGTTAATAACAGAATTTAACTGTTAGAAGTCTCATATTGGAAAATGGAAACTAACTTGACAATATTAAGAACTTACCTATTAAAAGTGCATTCTTTCAGTTGCATTTTATTAAGAAACTCTGTTAATTATATCTGGAGAAGGCGATGGCACCCCAGTCCAGTACTCTTGCTTGGAAAATCCCATGGATGGAGGAGCCTGCTGGGCTGCAGTCCATGGGGTCACTAAGAGTTGGACACGACTGAGCGACTTCACTTTCACTTTTCACTTTTCACTTTCATGTATTGGAGAAGGAAGTGGCAACCCACTCCAGTGTTCTTGCCTGGAGAATCCCAGGGACGGGGGAGCCTGGTGGGCTTCCGTCTATGGGGTCACAGAGAATTGGACACGACTGAAGTGACTTAGCAGCAACAGCATTAATTATATCAGAATAGTTTAAATATTTTTTTAGTAAAAATGTTAAATTTAACATGAAGCCAATAACTTTTAAACTATATGTCCCAATATAATTAAATATATATATATATAATTATATAAGTGGAAGTGTTATTATAAAAATATACGTATCACCCTTTTCCATGTTCTTCCATACTAAATACTATAACTGAGATCATTTAATCACTGGGTATGTGAAACTTGCATTTGACCATACCAAACATTAGCCGAAATGAAAACTATACCTGAAATAACTGTCACAACTAGGAATATGGACTGGCAAAGTGAGTTTTCAGGTTTAAATAAAACTCTAAATCTACCTCCCTTTGCTTCCTCTCCACTAATATCTAAAATACATCCTTTCATGCCCTAATAAATTTAATAGTTTAATCATTTAATTTTTTTCAGAGAAGAAGGTTAGGTTATCTGTGCATCACTTTAATGTGTTCTTCCTGCATGTTGAGGCCTGTCAGTGAGGAAGTTTTAATATGGCTATTGCCTTTGTGACTCACTTGAGTAACTGAGTAGCAATATCTTAATTTTATACAAGAGCATTGATAACACCTTCATGGATCATTACTTTGTCGCGGCAGGGGTTTGCATAAATCAATGAAGCTATGAGCCATGCCATGCAGGGTCACACAAGATGAATAGGTCATACTGAAGAGTTAGACAAAATGTGATTCTCTGGAAAAGGAAAGGGTAACCCACTCTAGTATTCTTGCCTGGAGAACCCCACGGACAGCTGTTGTTGTTGTTCAGTCCCCAAGTCGTGTCTGAATCCTTGCAGCCCCTGGACTGAAGCATGCCAGGCCTCCCTGTCCCTCACTATCTCTCAGAGTTTGCCCAAGTTCCTGTCCATTGAATTGGTGATGCCCGTGGACAGTATGAAAAGGCAAAAAGATACGATGCTAGAAGATGAACTCTCCGGCTTGGAAGGTGTCCGACACACTACTGGGGAAGAACAGAGGGTGCTTACTGGTAGCGCCAGTAAGATGAAGTGGCTGGGCCAAAGCGGAGATGACACTCAGCCGTGGATGTGTGTGGTGGTGGAAATAAAGTCTGCTGACGTAAAGAACTATAGTGCATAAGAACCTGGAATGTTAGTTCCACCAATCTAGGTATAGTGGACATGGTCAACCAGATGTCAAGATTGCACATAGACATCTTAGGGCTCAGTGAACTGAAGTGGATGGGAATGGGCGAATTTAATTCAGCTGAGCATTGTATCTATTACTGAGGACAAGAATCCCTTAGAAGAAATGGAGTAGCCCCTCGTAGTTAACTAGAACCTGAAATGCAGTACTTGGGTGCAATCTCAAAAAGGACAGCATGGTCTTGGTTCGTTTCTAAGGCAAACAATTCAACATCCAAATCTGTGCTTACCCATGGATACAGAAGAAGCCAAAGTTGACCAGGTCTGTGAAGACCTACAGCACCTGCTAGAACTAACACCAAAAAAAAGACGTCCGTATTATCACAGGGGATAGGGAGGCAAAAGTAGGAGGTCAAGAGATACCTGGCGTAACAGGCAAGTCTGGCCTTGGAGTACAGAATGAAGCAGGGTGAAGGCTAACAGTTTTGTCAAGTGAACATGCTGGTCATAGGAAATACCCTTTTGCAACAACAGAAAAGATGACTCTACACATGAACATCACTAGATGATTAATACAGAAATCAGATTGATTATGTTCCTTATAACCAAAGATGGAGAAGCTCTATGCAGTCAGCAAAAACAAGACCTGGAGATCATTGGCTCCTTATTGCAAAACTCAGGCTTAAATTGCAGAAAATGGGGAAAACCACTAGACCATTCAGGTACGACCTAAAATAAATCCCTTATGATTATACAATGGAGGTGACAAATAGATTCAAGGCATTAGATCTAGTAGACAGAATGCCTGATAAACTGTGGATGTAGGTTTAACACTGTACAGGAGGCAGTGACCAACACGGTGCCAAAGAAAAACAAATGCAAGAAGGCAAAGTGGTTGTCTGAGAAGGCTTTACAAGTAGCCGAGGGGAGAAGAGAAGGAAAAAGCAAGCAAGGTGAAAAGAGAAAGATTAAACTCAACGGAATGCAGAGTTCCAGAGAATAGCAAGGAGAGATAAGAAGGCCTTCTTAAATGAGCAATGCAAATAAATAGAGGAAAGCAATAGAAGGGGAAAGACTGAAAATCTTTAGGAAAATTGGATCAAGGGAACATTTCATGCAAGGATGGGCACAATAAAGGACAGAAATAGTAAGGACAACAGAAGCAGAAGAGGTTAAAATGAAGTGGCAAGAATACACAGAAAAACTGTACAAAAACAATCTTAACTACCTGGATAACCATGTTGGTATGGTCACTCACCTAGAGCCAGATATCCTGGAGCAGGAAGTCAAGTGGGCCTTAGGAAGCATTACTATGAACAAAGCTAATGGAGGTGACAGATTATGGCTGAGCTATTTAAAATCCTAAAAGTTGATGCTGTAAAAGTGTTGCACCCTGTATGTCAGAAAATTTGGAACACTCAGCAGTCGCCACAGGACTGGAAAGGTCAGTTTTCATTTCAATCCCAAAGAAAGGCAATGGCAAAAATGTTCAAACTATCCTAAAATTGTGCTCAGATCACATTTCTAGAAAGGTTATGCTCAAAATCCTTTGGCTAGGTTTCAGCAGTACATGAATCTAGAACTTTCAGATACAAAATATGTGTTTAGAAAGACAGGGGAACCAGAGATCAAATTGCCAACATTTGTTGGATCACAGAAAAAGCAAGTGAATTCCAGAAAACCATTTACTTCTGCCTCATTGACTACACTAAAGCCTTTTTTACTGTGTGGATCACAACAAACTTTGAAAAATTCTCAAAGAGATGGATATACAAGACCACCTTACCTGTCTCTTGAGAAACCTATATGTGGGTCAAGAAGGGACCATTAGAACCAGACACGAAACAACAGACTGGTTCCAAATTGGGAAAGGAGTACGTACAAGTATATATAAGGTTCCGTACTGTCACCCTGCTTATTTAACTTATGTGCAGAGTACATCATGTGAATTGCCAGGCTGGATGAATCATAAGATGGAATCAAGATTGCCAGGAGAAATATCACCAACCTCAGATATGCTGATGGTAGCACTCTAATGGCAGAAAGTGAAGAGGAACTAAAGAGCCTTTTGATGAGGGTTAAAAGAGGAGAGAGAGTAAAAAAACAAAAAAACAAAAACAAACTGGCTTAAAGCTTAGCAATTAAAAAACTAAGATTCTGGCATCTGGTTCCATCACTTCAAGGCATATAGAAGGGGAGAAAGTGGAAGCAGTGACAGATTTATTTTTCTTGGGCTCCAAAATCACTGCAGATGGTGACTACAGCCATTAAATTAAAAAACACTTACTCTGTGCAAAGAAAGCTATGACAAATCTAGACAGCATATTAGAAGTCAAAGATATCACTTTCCCAACAAAGGTCTGTATAATCAAAGCTATGGTTTTTCCATTTGGTGATGGTTGGATAGCATCACCGACTCAATGGACATGAGGTTGAGGAAACTCTGGGAAATAGTGAAGGACAGGGAAGCCTGGGGTGCTGCAGTGCATAGAGTCACAAAGAGTCTGACACGACTGAGTGACTGAACTACAACATGTCTAAATGTGAGAGCTCAACTATTAAAAATAATTAGCACCAAAGAATTGATGCTTTGGAATTGTGGTGGTGAAGACTCTTGAGTGTCCTTTGGACCACAAAGAGATCCAACCAGTGAGTTCTACGGGAAATCAACCCTGAATATTCATTGGAAGGACTGATGCTGAAGCTGAAGTTCCAATACCTTGGCCACATGTTGCGAAGAGCGATCTCATTGGAAAAAAGTCTGAAGCTAAGAAAGATTGAAGGCAAAAGGAGACGGGGCACAGAGGATGAGATGGTTAGATAGCATCACCAACTCAATGGACATGAATTTGAGCAAAGTCCTGGAGATGGTGGAGGACAGAGGAGGCTGGCATGCTACGGTCTATGGGGTCACAAAAATTCCAATGTGACTTCAAACAAGAATAATAAAACAATCAACAGCTGGATCGAGATTTATTTCTCTAGATTTCATTACTGGCCTGAGAGATGAAATAAGGGTATATATTCTAGAAGTGCTCTCTTACATTTTCCATTAGGCATAAGAACCATTCATGTCTCCTTTCTGTTGTTATTACTACTTAAAGCCATATTTCAGGGTACCATCTTGCTATATGGATATGCATAGCTGAATCAACTAATATAGATTTTCACTATACGATTACACTCTATATTAGCGACAAAGACATTTTTTCTTAAAGAGCTTACTGAAACATTGAGTGCCTGCTCCTCCTTCTTTATATCACAGTCTAGTAATGGCAAAATCTATTGACTTAATAGTAAAGGTTTTGCCTTTTATTGCCTGATATATCTTCTTGCTCTGCAAAAAAACAGACTTCTTCTGGTTGTACCTGCATTTAGATAATCACTAAGTGAGGAAATTGGTTTTGTCTCCAAGACGGCAAGGTATTTGAATATATTAGTAATACAGGGAGAATGTAATTCAAGCTTAAATTGTGTTGAACCAGTTGAAGTTCTGTAGTTGGTTGTTCTGGTGGTAATGAGATAGGCTGAATCCCAGACTGTAAAAGGAGTCAAGTTTTCCCTCAGAGAAACCTTTGTCTCAACACTTTTTCTATGCTCTTGAATACACATGCCAATCCCTTGAGCAAAATAAAATAAAAACTGACTGCCACGGTTTACATCCTTCCTTTTTGTTTTGGGATTTGGGGAATAGTCAAGCAGTATATGATTCTGTATCTTCTGTAGTTTGTCTTTCCTCACAATTCTGACTACTTAAATCTCACTTGCATTTTCAGTCTTGCTCATTCCAAGGACAGATCCTAATTTCATTAGGAGAAACTTCAAGAGCTCAGACAAGTCAGTAATCATAAAGTATAATATGACTTGCTGAACAAAAATTATGCTGGTGACTTTATACACATCAACCGTACAAGTTCACTATCATTTCCCCCAAATGCACACCCATGAAGAAAATTTTCCTCGACTATCCAGTATGTGCATTTGAAAACACTGAAAAAGGCATCGAGGCACAAACAATTATAGATCAAGTTGATTTTCAATCAACCAGGAGAAGCAATATGTTTTTAATATTGAAAATAGGAATGTATTTCAAATAACAATATATGAGGATGGATGTCTATAGAATAGTCTTGGTAGCATAGGGCATACCTTCAAGTTTTACTTTGTAGATTTAGTTTTTCTTAATCAAATAAGAGATTATAATTTAGTAGAAAGCAAAAAAGAGGTGTGAATGAAGGTTTTTTCCTATGTCACTTACATTGTATCCCAGTTTCCCATTCACTATTACAGAATGATGACGTGCTAAGCCACCTATCTTGCTTTATTTGTACTACAAGCGTGTTTTATTCTATAAGAAGAAAATGAGTTTACTTATACCAGAGACTCCTTTGCTTATATGATGATTTCAAGTCAGTGTTTACTCCTGATCTTCACTATTTGAACCTGATCTTAATTCATTGGTAACAAGTATCAGTGTTTACAAAGCACTGTAAATTTTGACCAGAGAGCTTTCCTACCCTTGATGCTGAGTGTACAGTTCAGCTTTTATTTGGCTAATTTTGCATCACCATGTTGATGAAATTATTCTTATCCAGAGAACATTAGCTTCTTACTGTTTAGGACTATTTTGTACAGACCTTTTCCCTATCATACCAAAAATGATCAGACTCTCAGAATGCTGTGGTTTCAACAGCTTAATTGAAATAATGTAAAGCAAAAGTGAACTCAAGAGAAGTTACCTCCTTGGTGACTAAAAAAAAAAAAAATTAAGCAGGTACTTCTTTTCATCTATATTTTCCATTTTGAATATCATGTATGTAGATAAGCACACAAGATAAAGTTTATACTTGAAAGCAATTGTAGATTTAGTCACTTGCTTTTTAACTTGACCTGGAGTAAGGTTGTCTACAGCATGTTTTGCTTCAATAAGAAATATTATTGAGAGCTTGCTGGTTTCATACTCTAATATGATACCAAATATAGTCATGCTTGATTTTCCACTCTTTTGTGGGGAGATGCATTGCAAATTTCAATTGAGAATTACTCCTGGTCAGCTGTTGATGTCAGAGAAGATTTCTTGACTAACATACAACAATGATATTAAAAATGGTCAGGTCAACTCAAAGTGACCCATCATCTTATTGGGTGATGGTTTTGGTTTGTTAGTCAGGATCATAAAATGGTAGATCTAACCTTTCTGATATTTTACAATTAAAAACATTTGTTCACATCTCATTCATTTGGAAAAAAAGCCTTTTGTGATGAATGATATGATATAAAACTTGGAGAAATATAATCATTCATTTTTTTATGTAATTCTAACTCATTTGTTTGAAAGGCTAAGTCATAAATCAAATATGTATATTTTAGAACATGCTGTTTTTCACTGTGCACTTAATTTATACATTTTATAGTTTCTCTATTTATATATAAATCATAGGGCTTATTAACAATTTTCTTTTTGCAGTTCTCATAAACATGATTGCCAGTAGCTGAGCACCCACGTGTAACCTAGCAACGTCAGCTCTATAGCGAATAAGGAATGGATGCAAACAAAATGTTATGTGGAAATAAAGAGTTCAATTTCAGAATATTTGTGCATGTATACTGTTAAAAAGCACGATGGAATCTTCTAATTTGGGTGAAATTGCATGGCAATCATATTGAATTTCCTAGCAATAATATCTTGCCAGTGAAATCTTTCTCCTTCGTTCAGGGGGAAAAAAGGTCTGTTTCAGACTGCACTATTTCAGTTGACTAGGATACTAAATATGTGTCTTACCTGGCAGCCTATTCACTATAGGTTAGATGAGAAGAGTGTCTTCACATGTCTTCACTATGTGGTAGATGAATCTACTAGATGGAGTTTCAACAATAAACCTTCCTGACAGTGATGCATTTGCTAATTTATTAGTTTTAGAATAAAGTTTTGTCTTATTTTCAAGGGGTTGTGCTGTATTTTGGGGGGTTGATTTCTTGGACATACCACAAAAGAGTCCACCTTATACTTTACATGTTAAGGCTTTGACAAATGTATTTAATATCAAGTAAAATCTTTTGGTGAAATTTAACTTCTATAATTGCTGTTTATGTTCAGTGAGAAAATAGCATTTTTGTGTTTTAGTTATAAGGTCATAATGGACTTGTCTCAGGTATTGGGGGAAAGTCACAATTTCATAGGATTATTATTTATATGATGAGTAGACTCAGGTATGAGGGGAAACACATACTGGTGAATATCTTCCATTCAATAGAGAAATTTTTATTCTGTTTCGAAGTCAGAATTACTTGGCCTTTCTGCATTTGACAGCTAGTTCACTGCACTTTAAGAAATCTTAGAGCTCTATGGAAGATTGAAATAAGAGACAATGGGATAAGATACGGGCTGGACATATAATTGTGCATTTAAAATGAATGCACAGAATTGTAAGGCCAGAAACCATCTGCTCCTTGGTAGAGTTTCTCCCCAGCCCCCTCAAATAACCCGAGTTTTGGTTATTTAAAAAAAATCTAACCTGAAATGACTGATTTTTGGCTGTAATCAAGACTAGGCTCAACACCGACAACTTCCTCTCCCTATCCCCCTAAACCTCTCTTCCTTAGAAGAGCAGAGTTAGAATAAGGAAATCCTTAAGAAAAGGGCCAGATATTCTTAACAAAATCGTCTGATTTCACCTGTATATGAAAAGCTTGGTCACTTGCTTGATTTGGTTTGAGGTGAACCACGGTGAATAAGTGAAAGGATATCCTTTACATGAGACACTGTCCTCTGTTCCTGAAGATACCTAGTTACATTTGGCTAGAACAGTTGCATAGAATTCATACCCCAAATGGCATTATAGAATAATTGGCCACATGTGGTGATGCTATGGGAGCTGTGGTCAGTGCTCTGATTGATCAGGAAAGTGACACTTTAGATGTGGCACATGTATGTTAACTTCCGCTTCCAGCAAAGACATCTCAGTGGGGGGTCATACTGTTGAAAAAATATCTTCATTTTTGGGAACTTGAGTTCCTCGAGGGCAGAAATGATCTTCTCTGTGATTTTATCCAGTATCTACTGTTCAGTTCAGTTCAGTCGCTCAGTCATATCCAACTCCTTGTGACCCCATGAATCGCAGCACGCCAGGCCTCCCTGTCCATCACCAACTTCCGAAGTTCACTCAGACTCACGTCCATCAAGTCAGTGATGCCATCCAGCCATCTCATCCTCTGTCGCCCCTTCTCCTCCTGCCCCCAATCCCTCCCAGCATCAGAGTCTTTTCTAATGAGTCAACTCTTCGCATGAGATGGCCAAAGTACTGGAGTTTCAGCTTTAGCATCATTCCTTCCAAAGAAATCCCAGGGCTGATCTCCTTCAGAATGGACTGGTTGGATCTCCTTGCAGTCCAAGGGACTCTCGAGTCTTCTCCACCATAGTGCCTTATATAATATAATTTTGTGACAAATGGTTAATCTTTTTCTTTACAATTAGAGTTTTGGATCTGTTAGGTCTGTAACAAGCACTGAAATTATGAAAAATATCCTAAAGCTAATAAAGACAAAGCAATTAAATAAGATATGCCCTTAAAGAGGAAATAAAGTTTAAAGTCACCTAGAGACATAAACTGATAGTCATAAAAATACTGTAAAATGGTGCGGTTGATCTAAAAGTTACTGTGCTTGTTATTGCAGGTTTGGTTACAGAAGTACGGCTACCTTCCACCGAGTGACCCCAGGATGTCGGTGCTGCGCTCTGCGGAGACCATGCAGTCTGCCTTAGCTGCCATGCAGCAGTTCTACGGCATTAACATGACAGGAAAAGTGGATCGAAACACAATCGAGTAAGTCAAGGGCACCTGCATTCTCTCCGTCTCAGTTCTTGAGCCAAACTAAGTAGTCTGAAGAACTCTAAGTGAACTTCACCAGCCACCAATGGAATGGTTTGTCTCGTGTGCATTTCTTTGGAACTTAGTAGATCCAAACAATCTATTAAGCTCTACTTTAACTCCGAACTCCCTTGAGATTTCATTAAACACACACACACACACACACACACACACACACACACACACACACAAAGTTAAGTTTACTTAACTGGAGTTTAGGAATACATTTTCCAAATAGTAAAGAAAATACCAACAGTGGGAGTCAAAACAGATGTGCAGCGGAAGCCACTATAAGAATGGTGATCCGTGATGCGCTGGAGCTGGCTCGTACGGCTGAATGGTGAATGGTGATCCGTGATGTGCCGGAGCTGGCTCGTAGGGCTGAATGGTGATCCGTGATGCGCCGGAGCGGGCTCCTACGGCTGGAGGAAGCGGAGTGTGCACATCTCTTTCCCCACATGATGTCATCACAGTAGCTTGAAATTGACCAAAGTCGAAATGTTGAAACCAAGGAAAATGAGAAGCCGAGCAAATCAGAGCTCTGTTTTCGATGGGGAGAGAGTCAGAGAGCCAGCTAATAGCTTACTAGCTTTCTGTTAGTGACAGTTCTCACGCTAGCAAAATCAGGCGAAAAGTTTTCACTGAAAAGTCTGTGCTTTCAATCTTTTAGTAACCAAGATGATTTCTACTCTTTAATAATATTTTCTATTTTATTTATTTTTTTTAGCAATCACTTGTTCATTTATTTATTCAATCAGTTACTTTGTCCTGGGCATTTTATCTGTGAAAGAGGCATGTTGAGATTCAAAAAACATAGTCTCTTCTTCAAAGGAACTTAATTGCAGCAATTAAGTTGTCGCTTAAAATCCACCCTTATAGCCCATTCCCACAACTTGTTAAGAAAACAGAGTGTGAAAGGGCCAACGACATAGATATTTCATAGTAGATCTAGTAATCCACCTGTGTTTTAGCAAGTCATTCACCGAGTGCAATTTGAAAATATAAACCAGGTCAAAATGCCACTGTGATTTTTTTTTGGGGGGCGGTCGATCACACAACTCTTCAGTATGGTCTGTGACAGTTGTCATGAGACATGCAAGGGGCATCAGTGGCAGCGGTGGAAGGAAAAGCATCTGGAAGACACAAGTCAACATTTGTCACAAGCAATTTCTATGGAAATTCACAGTTGGATAATTCCTAAACAAGACGGCATCAAGAATAATGTAGTAGATATTCTGGTATCTGAGACCAATAAACACCTGAACGTACAGAGAATGAAGAAATCTTGAATAAGTATTATAATGCTAATGAACTTATAAGTTCTAACTTGCACAGTCATATCAATGCAACAGACTCAGTATAGATATAATTGGATTGTATAAAACGATGATTTTGGAGAAATAATTGATACCATTATCTCAGTAAAAACATCCCCCAAATAAATAAGATGTTAGTTTTGGCAGAGGAAAAGTTAAAAGAAGAAGCATAAAAATAAGACAAGTAATCATCTTGGTAAGTCTGGTTTCATCCAGACTGGTGACTCATTTTAATGACAGTTCAGCAGATCATATCTTAAGGATATTTCTATGCTAAAAACCAATACTTATTAAGAACACACTGTTATGTATTTATAACTGTTTCAACTGAGGACTAGTTGTGATAAAAACACAAAAGTATAAAATATTGTATCTGACTGTCTTAAAAGAAATCAGAACAAAACAGATACAGCTTTTATCATATAGCAAACACAACTGATTTTATACTTGATTCCTTATTGAAACTTTATTATCTCTGCTTCATGTTAGGTTCTGAGTGAAAGATACAAATTAGAGAAATATAGAAAACAGCTTGAGTAGTACAATACATCTTGTAGCAAAACATTATGATCAGTGTTATAACACAAAGAAGAATGTGCCTTAGTTACCAAGGTCCTTTTCAATGGGAGAGGAAAAGAAAACACGAAAGAATTCTAATAATGAATATAAAGATTTTCCAAAGATTCCATTTTTTCAGAGGGTAAAAGGAGAAAAAGCAGAGACAGTAAGATAGAAGTTAACCAAAGGAGCAACATTTGAAAAGCAACTTACCAGTTAAAAAACTGGTAAACAGTTAAAAAAAACTGGTAGACAAGTTTGTGGATATTTGGTTGTTTTTTTCTTCAGTGGGGGGAAAATAAATTATGTGCATGTGAGCAAGGTATAAAAATCATTATTTAAAAATTGAGAGTAAAATAATATAGTAATTGTTGAAACACTGATAAACAAAAAGAATAAAGTGTTATTTTGCATTCTGTGATTTTTTCATGATATTCTGTATTCATCAAAATAGTTGCCTTGTTATTATTAATAATTGTCAATAACAATGTGATCCAACCAGTTCATCCTAAAGGAGATCAGTCCTGGGTGTTCATTGGAAGGACTGATATTGAAGCTGAAACTCCAATACTTTGGCCACCTGATGCAAAGAGCTGACTCATTAGAAAAGACCCTGATGCTGGGAAAGACTGAAGGCAGGAGGAGAAGGGGATGCCAGAGGATGAGATGGTTAGATGGCATCACCCACTAGATGGACATGAGTCTGAGTGGACTCTGGGAGTTGGTGATGGACAGGGAGGCCTGCCGTACTGCGGTTCATGGGGTCGCAAAGAGTCTGACACGACTGAGCGACTAAACTGAACTGAACTGAACAATGTGATGCTGTGGTTTATTGACAGTTATGTCTGAACATATTTTTCATTGATGTTAAAGTCAATGAAAATTTAGTTTTTCTATTAGAAATAAAAGGAACTTCATGTTAACTGTATAGCTAGACATAGTCACAAATTATTTTGCCACAAGTACACTGTAAGTTCCGTAACATTGTCAAATAGCAGTTCCTTAACATTGTCAAATAGCAATTATTGTTTCTAGATAGCAAAGGAGGAGATGATTCATTCTTTCAGTGCAGGGAAGAATTATTTGTGTCCATTGAGTCCTTGATACTCAAAATACTTCAGCATTTATAATGATCAATATATATCAACCCTACACAATAGGGAAGATAAGAATGCATTTTTCTCTCTACTTTTTTAAAACTGAAAGTCAAAGTCCAAGTGAAGTCCAAATTAGTTTCAGAGTCCAGAATTTCTGACATTTACTTGGGGAACTTCCCACTATACCATGCTGTGTACCTTTGAGAAATGGCACATTTTTCTTAAATACATAAAATATCTGGGCTCAGGTATATATAATTAATTCTTACATATTAAGTTAATTTAATATATGATTTTAAAATTGTATTTTGCTTCTTATACTTATGGTATAACTATGATGGTATAAGTATGTTAGTCATACTATTTCTGTTTCATCAAATTAAGAAAACAACAAATGATTGAAGATTAAACAGTTTGCAAGCAGTTTGATAAAAATAAATACGTTACCTCCCCTAACATTTTGAAAGAGATACTTAAATATTAACTTTGGTTTGCATCTGTGAAAAAAGAATGAATAATTAGTATAATGCATTCTTTGAAAATAAGAAACCTGTTATCAATATTGGAAATAGGATTTTGAAATAGAATTTCTATTTCTACCAAAATAGAATTTTGGTACTGCTGCCCTATTATCATTGGAATTCTCTCTTAATAGTATACTATCAAATTTTCATTTTAGTCATAACATGCCTCTTATCCAAAATAAATATAGTGTTAAGTTGTTAAGCAAAATCTCCAGCAAGTTCTGTGTTTTGTTGCTGTGAATGATACAGAACTCTTTCATCCCAACAATTTAAAAAGTGTTGTGGACAAGCCTTCTTATTCCCTAATGCAGAGCTGATAACTTTTTATGAAAATTATGGCTCAGTTTTAAAAACAATAAATTGTGACCTGGAAAACAAATTATGTTAGTTATGCTTATTGCTGCTGCTGCTGCTGCTGCTGCTGCTAAGTCGCGTCAGTCGTGTCCGACTCTGTGTGACCCCATGGACGGCAACCCACCAGGCTCCGCCGTCCCTGGGATTTTCCAGGCAAGAGAACTGGAGTGGGGTGCCATTGCCTTCTCTGAGTTATGCTTATCACTAGATACTAAAATGAGACCTCTGGGTCCTATAAAAGGTGTCATTTGTGTCTCTCCCACATTTGAGAGCCCCTGCTGATCACTGAAAAGACTCAAGGTGGATAGGTTTAATTTTCTAAAGTAGCTAAAAAAAGGTCTTTGTCAGGAGATAATGGAAGAGGAATGTGTGCAGGATTCATTTGAACCCTTCATGTGGAAAGGGGTCTGAACAGTTTGTAACTCTTCTTTGGCAAGATGATGTAAAAAGTATAGAGGTGTAGGAAAAGACATGGGTCTTTTTCTGGCATACAGTGGATCAGATTCCAGACCCAGAGAATTGTGTCAGCATGTAGGCTTTAAAGTAAAATTTCTGTTACGGCATTATAATGAAACATCAACTAAATAAGCAGCCTTAAATTTAAAACCAACCAGTTTTTCTGCTTTTTGTTTGTTTGTTTTTGGTGTTTTTTTTCTTTGAAGGAATTTTATTCTAACTCAATTATTTTGGAATTGAGAAAGCACCTTTCCCTTTAAATGGAATGTTATACTTGGTAGTTATTTCTAGGTGAACCCATTAAAGCCTTGTTAACTCCTCATCATTTTCCCTTCCTAGACTGCGATGCCTCCTCTGTCCTTTGTGTCATTCTCATTGTCACTCAAACTAGAAACTCTGTGGCTTCATTTGCCTCTTGTCTGTTTTTCCCTCTGAAAAATCCTGTGCTGCTCTTAGTCACTCAGTCGTGTCCGACTCTTTGCGACCCCATGGACTGCAGCCCGCCAGGCTCCTCTGTCCGTGGGGATTCTCCAGGCAAGAATACTGAAGTGGGTTGCCATGCCCTCCTCCAGGGGATCTTCCCAACCCAGGGATTGGACCCAGGTCTCCCGCATTGTAGGAGGATTCTTTGCCAGCTGAACTATCAGGGAAGCCCCCAGTCTTGAGGTATTTGTTACTCAGGATACTCAGCTCCGATTATGTACCATTTTTGTGAGTATAATTCCTATAATTACACAACTTAAGCAATTCTCTGAGCTTCTGTAATATCAAATGTATGTGTGGTAACAATCCATGCTGAAATTGCATTCTATCATTTTACATAGTCATGGAGTCTTAATACTTTTATTCTCTTTGCGTGGGTTTTTAAGTAGTTTAACTTTGAAGTTTCATCTTTATGAATAACATGTGTGTCCATGCAGACAGCTAACAAGTTAATAGGAAAAAAAGAGATTCTGGACTAGAGTGAGCTATGAGTCTATCTACATTTTGAACTCTAAGTTAATTAACTTTTGAAAAATTTCCTTCATGATTGTTGAACTTAGCTCTGTGAATACAAGCAAAATGTGAGAATTTTGAAGGCAATAAAAATAAGCCAATTTTTAAAATTTCTAGAAAGATTTCTTGGTCAACTTTAATAGTAGATGTTACTCTTACCTTTCATTAGAACTTGGGAAAGTTTGGAGGATAGAAACCTGTTTAATATATTATGCTGATGAATATTTTTCAGAGATTACTACTGCATAATGCACAAAAAATATATTTTGACATCTTTTTCTCTTGGTAAAGTTAGATATATGTGCACAAAGCCACTGCGTGGCACAACCTCAACCCCTAAGGGCAGCATTCTCATCTTAGTCTATTGAGGAGGTGCCTTCCTGCAGCTCCACTAGGGGCATCAGGGGGATGGACTACAACTTGAAGGAACCTCTTGGAGTCATACAATGGGTAGCCCCAAATGTTTGACATAAATGTCCAACTCGTCATTTTTTTTTTTAACTGAAGATAATGAATACTGTTTAATGTATAGTGACTCTTAGCATTACTGCAAACTTGTTTAGAAGCTTATGGTTACATTATTTACATAAAGCAGAGGATAATGTACCTGTTGTTGTTTGTTATCAAAATACTAGAATTTTCGCGGTCTTGAATAACAGAGTGCTTTAGGTCAACATACAAGTCAACGTAAATTGAAATCTGTATACTGCTGATTCTACTACTTCCTGTAGTAGAAGTACAACTACTTCCTGATATTTGTAAAATAGTATTAAGGCATTTGGTCCCATCACTTCATGGCAAATAGATAGGGAAACAGGGGAAACAGTGGCTGACTTTATTTTTGGGGGGCTCCAAAATCACTGCAGATGATGACTGCAGCCATGAAATTAAAAGACGCTTACTCCTTGGAAGGAAAGTTATGACCAACCTAGACGGCATATTGAAAAGCAGAGACATTACTTTGTCAACAAAGGTCCGTCTAGTCAAGGCTTTGGTTTTTCCAGTAGTCGTGTACGGATGTGAAAGTTGGACTATAAAGAAAGGTGAGCACAGAAGAATTGATGCTTTTGAACTGTGGTGTTGGAGAAGACTCTTGAGAGTCCCTTGGACTGCAAGGAGATCCAACCAGTCCATCCTAAAGGATATCAGTCCTGGGTGTTCCAATACTTTGGCCACCTGATGTGAAGAGCTGACTCATTTGAAAAGACCCTGATGCTGGGAAAGATTGAGGGCAGGAGGAGAAGGGGACGACAGAGGATGAGATGGTTGGATGGCATCACTGACTCAATGGACATGAGTTTGGATAAACTCTGGGAGTTGGTGATGGACAGGGAGGCCTGGCGTGCTGCGGTTCATGGGGTCGCAAAGAGTCGGACATGACTGAGTGACTGAACTGAACTGAATTAAGTGTTATAATTATTAGTTAATAATAATAACATTATTATGTGCTAGGAACTGTTCTTAAGTATTTCATATGATTTAAATAGTTTAATTCTCATATTAACTCAGTAATAGTACAATTGTTTCATTTCAAAGAGGAAGCTAAAGCATAGAAAGATACAGTAGCGTGACCAATAGCACAGGGCTTGTGAATCAGTGGAAGGGAAGGGAAGCCCTGGTAGTTTGGCTCTAGAATTCCTGCTCTCAACTTATATAATATAACTTTTCACAAGAAAGTTGATTTTAATTATTTTAATTTTTAAGTTGAATTAATTTAAATGAAGATATTAGTGATCTGCTGAACTAGTTTAAAAGTGTTCTGGGTTCTAAACAGTTAAATCAACACTTAATAACAGCATTATATTTATGAATATTGGGTGATGCCATTACTTAAACCTTGATTTTACAGAATGTCTCTCTTGGAGGCTCCCATCCTCAGCCCAGTGCTTATTCCCCATGTCTTTGTTTGTTTTGGAATGACAAGTTAAAATTCTTAGCAAGTAAGTCAATAGAGAAACACAGGTGCATCTGTATTGTCACAGTGAAAAAGAGAAGTGCTTTAGTAATGCCTCTTTCACAAAAGAGTGCTACTTGAAAATAATACACACACACACACATAAATGCATTTCAACACCTTCTCTTTTCATATGATGAAGCTATTATCTTAGGTGAGACAATCAGTCAATTTTACTTTTTGCATCTGGTTTTACATTCTTCTGTGTAGGTAAATACAGGATTTATCAAATTGATATGTGAATACAACTAACATTTTGGTGGATGATAACTAGAAGTGGATCACCAGACTTTACCTGAATAGCAACATTAATATGCTAATTTTTCTTTTAGTGTTAGACAGCATTTAATTCATTGATAAGTTCTAATAAACACTGACCACTCTTTATGTCATGGAGAACTTAAAAACTGTGAGAGAAACAAATGCTTATATAATTAATGAATAAACGGTTGGAATCACCTAAAAATCCTGAGGACAGATTTAGCTCAAACACTGCATGTCACATTTAGTGTCACCACATGCTCTGAACATATTTTGAAGACTTGACATATTTTAATAGTTCAGATCAGATCAGATCAGATCAGTCGCTCAGTCGTGTCCGACTCTTTGCGACCCCATGAATCGCAGCATGCCAGGCCTCCCTGTCCATCACCAACTCCCAGAGTTCACTCAGACTCACCTCCATCGAGTCAGTGATGCAATCCAGCCATCTCATCCTCTGTCGTCCCCTTCTCCTCTTGCCCCCAATCCCTCCCAGCATCAGAGTCTTTTCCAATGAGTCAACTCTTTGCATGAGGGGGCCAAAGTACTGGAGTTTCAGCTTTAGCATCATTCCTTCCAAAGAAATTCCAGGGCTGATCTCCTTCAGAATGGATTGGTTGGATCTCCTTGCAGTTCAAGGGACTCTCAAGAGTCTTCTCCAACACCACAGTTCAAAACCATCAATTCTTCGGTGCTCAGCCTTCTTCACAGTCCAACTCTCACATCCATACATGACTACAGGAAAAATCATAGCCTTGACTAGACGAAACTTTGTTGGCAAAGTAATGTCTCTGCTTTTGAATATGCTATCTAGGTTGGTCATAACTTTCCTTCCAAGGAGTAAGCGTCTTTTAATTTCATGGCTGAAGTCACCATCTGTAGTGATTTTGGAGCCCAGAAAAATAAAATCTGACACTGTTTCCACTGTTTCCCCATCTATTCCCCATGAAGTGATGGGACCGGATGCCATGATCTTCGTTTTCTGAATGTTGAGCTTTAAGCCAACTTTTTCACTCTCCACTTTGACTCTCATCAAGAGGCTTTTTAGTTCCTCTTCACTTTCTGCCATAAGGGTGGTGTCATCTGCCTATCTGAGGTTATTGATATTTCTCCTGGCAATCTTGATTCCAGCTTGTGTTTCTTCCAGTCCAAGAAACAGAAGACATGGCAAAAAACAAGCGATGGCAAGGGTGAATGTCGACATTCTAGGAATCAGTGAACTGAAATGGACTGGAATGGGTGAATTTAACTCAGATGACCATTATATCTACTACTGTGGGCAGGAATCCCTCAGAAGAAATGGAGTGGCCATCATGGTCAACAAAAGAGTATGAAATTCAGTACTTGGATGCAATCTCAAAAACGACAGAATGATCTCTGTTCGTTTCCAAGGCAAACCATTCAATATCATGGTAATCCAAGTCTATGCCCCAACCAGTAGTGCTGAAGAAGCTGAAGTTGAATGGTTCTATGAAGACCTACAAGACCTTTTAGAACTAACACACAAAAAAGGTGTACTTTTCATTATAGGGGACTGGAATGCAAAAGTAGGATGTCAAGAAACACCTGGAATAACAGGCAAATTTGGCCTTGGAATACGGAATAAAGCAGGGCAAAGACTAATAGAGTTTTGCCAAGAAAATGCACTGGTCATAGCAAACACCCTCTTCCAACAACGCAAGAGAAGACTCTACACATGGATATCACCAGATGGTCAATACCGAAACCAGATTGATTATATTCTTTCTAGCCAAAGATCTCCATCAGCAGAAACAGGACCAGGAGCTGACTTCTGGCTCAGACCATGAATTCCTTATTGCCAAATTCAGACTTAAATTGAAGAAAGTAGGGAAAACCACTAGACCATTCAGGTATGACCTAAATCAAATCCCTTATGATTATACAGTGGAAGTGAGAAACAGATTTAAGGGCCTAGATCTGATAGATAGAGTGCCTGATGAACTATGGAATGAGGTTCGTGACATTGTACAGGAGACAGGGATCAAGACCATTCCCATAGAAAAGAAATGCAAAAAAGCAAAATGGCTGTCTGGGGAGGCCTTACAAATAGCTGTGAAAAGAAGAGAAGTGAAAAGCAAAGGAGAAAAGGAAAGATGTAAACATCTGAATGCAGAGTTCCAAAGAATAGCAAGAAGAGATAAGAAAAGCCTTCTTCAGTGATCAATGCAAAGAAATAGAGGAAAACAACAGAATGGGACAGACTAGGGATCTCTTCAAGAAAATCAGAGATACCAAAGGAACATTTCATGCAAAGATGAGCTCGATAAAGGACAGAAATGGTATGGACCTAACAGAAGCAGAAGATATTAAGAAGAGATGGCAAGAATACACAGAAGAACTATACAAAAAAGATCTTCATGACCCAGATAATCACAATGGTGTGATCACTGACCTAGAGCCAGATATCCTGGAATGTGAAGTCAAGTGGGCCTTAGAAAGCATCACTATGAACAAAGCTATTGGAGGTGATGGAATTCCAGTGGAGCTATTCCAAATCCTGAATGATGATGCTGTGAAAGTGCTACACTCAATATGCCAGCAAATTTGGGAAACTTAGCAGTGGCCACAGGACTGGAAAAGGTCAGTTTTCATTCCAATCCCAAAGAAAGGCAATGCCAAAGAATGTTCAAGCTACTGCACAATTGCACTCATCTCACACGCTAGGAAAGTAATGCTCAAAATTCTCCAAGCCAGGCTTCAGCAATCTGTGAACCGTGAACTTCCTGATGTTCAAGCTGGTTTTAGAAAAGGCAGAGGAACCAGAGATCAAATTGCCAACATCTGCTGGATCATGGAAAAAGCAAGAGAGTTCCAGAAAAACATCTATTTCTGCTTTATTGACTATGCCAAAGCCTTTGACTGTGTGGATCACAATAAACTGTGGAAAATTCTGAAAGAGATGGGAATACCAGACCACCTGATCTGCCTCTTGAGAAATTTGTATGCAGGTCAGGAAGCAACAGTTAGAACTGGACATGGAACAACAGACTGGTTCCAAATAGGAAAAGGAATTCGTCAAGGCTGTATATTGTCACCTTGTTTATTTAACTTTTATGCAGAGTACATCATGAGAAACACTGGACTGGAAGAAACACAAGCTGGAATCAAGATTTTAATAGTTAATACCTGCTAATATCTCTGTGCTAGAATATTTCGATATATATGTTGGTGAGGTTAACGTAGAATTATCTTGACCAACGCCCATTAAGTGTTCTTTAAGTTAAATTATTAGTTTATATTGCATTATACCTGTTCTTGTGTTTATTTCTTACACTTGTCATATACTCTATGATTTAATCATATATGAAAGTTTCCACATAATATTCATCTATAGAAGCCTTTGTTCAAGGCACAGAGCTATGAGCTACAAAGTCTTTAAGACACATATAGGATAGTAGGGGGCAGGTCATTATGTTCAAAAAAAAAAATTACATGAAGACCGTTCATTTGCTTCATGTTCCTCATTGGAAACGTCACTGGGTCCAGGCCCCATACAGTGCTCTCTGGCTGGACGCACAGGCTGGTGAAAGACTGAGACAGACATGCACACGTTGGTTATACACCGTAGTACATGCTGTGTGAGATGGTCAACTGTACCTGTGGAAGTTAAATAATGCAGGAAGATCACGATTGTCAGTGTCAACAAGGCGGAAAAAGCATTCCAGACAGAAGTCACTGTATGCAAAGGCAGAAAGGGATTTGGTTCTTGTAGGGAAAGAGCAAAATTAGTCTAGATGGCATGGTCAGGCACTCTTGCCCCACAGCCTCTTGTTCTGGCCCCATGTTTTGTAAATAATGTTTACGTAACAGCTGAGATCAGTTATAGCACTGTGCATGCACGTCACGAGGTACTTGCTTGGTCATGAGGTACTTGCTTGGTCACGAGGTGTTTTGTGCAGTATGCCTGTAAGAAGTTCACTAGGAAAGCCATGGTTGCTATGGCACCGGGGCTGCATTGGAGTGGCATCATGGTTATATGAGGTTACGTCATGGCTACTTTATGGCTCTGTCATGGTTATGTTGTGGCTGCTGCTGCTGCTGCTACAGCCAGGAGAGAGGTTGTATTATGACTGCCATGCCAGCCAGGAGAGAATGAACCTGTCTGCAATTCCTATGGCTCCTTGAGTCTCCTTCCAGCCTGTTAGCTCACACCTTGCCTACCCTGGGTTCAGCAAACAGTGTAAACACCAAGACAATTGACGTCATGAGCAGGATCAGAGATACAACTGGTGTACACAGCAGGATACCCAGCAGGTAGAGGAGCCCGAGGCTCCACTGGATGGAGGAAGCCAGTGGCCACCAGATAGCATGTGGCACTGTGTGGCTGTGATTCTCTCTGCATGCGCTCTGGTGGAAAACAGGGAAGCATGGATGGGTCCCCAGACAGCAAGGAAATGGCGTTACAGGCCGTGAGTTCCCATTTGCCGAACAAGATGGCACAGACTGCTGCTGACACCGTGGGGTGGATTTTCCTGACTGCCCTGAAGGTGAATATTGGTAGTGCACTCTGTGATGCCACGCTGGTATGCAATGTGCAGAGACACTCAGAAGAACTTGAACAACGTATATTGGCCTTAGAGCAAGAACTTGTGGCCCTGAAGAACCCAGCATCCCTGAGGGCGAGGCAGTAAGGGACTGTGATAATGAACTCTGTGAGACCACAGGTTCCCGCTTGGCAGTGAGGCCTATTGTACAGCAGAAAGGGAAGCATGAGAAGCCTATGGCCTGGGGAGGGGAGGGTGGCATCCTCAAAGGTCCTCCAATGTGACTGAGCTCATGACATATCGACCATATACTCCGGCAGAGTTGGTTGACTTGGGCATGAAATTTCGGCAAAAGCAAGGGGAATCCTTGGCAGCATGGCTCTTGCGACTTTGGGACACAGGGGTGCACAGGATTATATGTGTTGGGGATGAGGTAGAACTGGCATCTATAGCCACTCACCCCTCACTGAGACAAAGGTTGCAGAATCCTGGCGACTCACGCAAGGTGCACCTAACCAAACACATGCCCTCATGGAAATGGATTAAAGCTGCCATTTGCACCACGTGGTCACATGTGGGAGAGCTCCTGGATACTGTGAGTAAATGGTATACCTCTATGAGTTGACTCAAGTAGTGAGAGAACTGGGCATGAAGCAGTCAATGTTTAACCCAAACACCTGAGGCCCAGAAGATGAGCATTTTACTTGTGGCATTCAAAATGCCATTTTGAACAATGCCCTGTCTACCACTTTTGGATCCCTGACTGCTATTCTTGCCCCCTATGTGGGCACCCCAGCTATGAGGTGATATCAATGGTGGCTCCCTTGGGAGAAATAGAGGGACGGCTGCAGGCAAAGGGGATTAGAAGTGTGAAGACCCCAAAGGGGACCCGAGCTGGTAAAGGCCCCATCCAAGTAATGAGAATGCAAATGTGGGCTGATTTGCCGGCAGCGGGAGTTGACAGGAATAAAATTGGTGGACAGCCCAATGCTCTGCTCCTCGAGCTATGGAGGAACTGAGATCAGAGCAGCAGTTTAGTAAGTTCGAGAAGCACCCATAGCCAGAGATTCTGGGCAGTTCAGTTAAAAGATGACCTGGTGCCTGAGGATGATCCTTTCGATGATGCCTTTTTTCACTTTGAACAGAACTCAGACCAAGGGGCCTGCCCGAAAAACCCAAACAGGGACCAGAGGCTCCAAGTAGAACTTGGAATTCACTGGTCACTAGCTAATGTACAGAGAGTAATGGCCCTGGTTGATACCGGTGCCAAATGCAACCTTCTTTACAGCAAGTCAGAACCTTTGTCCTGTGTTGTATGATGTAGATTTAGAACAGTGTACTGTAAAGGCTGTGTCCTAGGATGTGCTACTAACCTCTGATTCTCGTGCAGATTTAGAGCAGTGTGAAAGCATTTGGAATTTTGTGGATGGGCTGTGGAAAATACACAAAAAATGCCCCTCCTTGAAGGGGTGGGCCCGGTGCCTGTGGGGGGCTTTGCGGGTCTTTAATAAAAATTCCGCAGGAGTGGAGTTGCCCCTGTGGAGGCTTTCCCGCAGTCCCACAAGGCCTGATGGTGGGCTGGACTTGGCCAAAGAAGATAAAGGCACTCCACCTGGTGGATGGCTCTTCTAGGCCCATGAGGGCAAGGTCTGCAGCATGATACCTGACATTGGGTTTTGCCCTGTATTGGGGATGTCCCTGTTTGTTGTTGTAGCTACTGCTATTGCAAGGTGTAAATCCAAGGGTCAGTGTTACTCGCCAAGGAAATATCGTGGAAGATGGACTGCTTGGAGATTATGAGGCGAGAGACTCGGAAGGGGTTCAGTGTAGGAAAAGAACAAATTAGCCAAGATGGTGTGGTCTGTCTCTCTTGGCCCATAGCCTCTCGCTCTGGCCCCAGGTTTTGTAAATAATGTTTATGTAACAGCTGAGATCACTTATAGCACTGCACATACACATCATGAGGAACTCGCTTGGTCACAAGGTACTCACTGGGTCACAAGGTACTTGCTTGGTCACGTGGTACTTGCTTCCTCACGAGGTACTTGCTTGGTCATGAGGTACTCACTGGGTCACGAGGTACTTGCTTGGTCATGTGGTACTCGCTTGGTCATGAGGTACTCACTGAGTCACAAGATACTTGCTTGGTCACATGGTACTCGCTTCCTCGTGAGGTACTTGCTTGGTCACGAGGTACTCACTGGGTCATGAAGTACTTGCTTGGTCATGTGGTACTCGCTTCCTCATGAGGTACTTGCTTGGTAACGAGGTACTCACTGGGTCACGAGGTACTTGCTTGGTCACATGGTACTCGCTTCCTCATAAGGTACTTGCTTGGTCATGAGGTACTCACTGGGTCACGAGGTACTTGCTTGGTCATGAGGTACTCGCTGAGTCACAAGATGCTTGCTTGGTCACATGGTACTTGCTTCCTCATGAGGTACTTGCTTGGTAACGAGGTACTCACTGGGTCACGAGGTACTTGCTTGGTCACATGGTACTCGCTTCCTCATGAGGTACTTGCTTGGTCATGAGGTACTCACTGAGTCACAAGGTGCTTGCTTGGTCACATGGTACTCGCTTCCTCACGAGGTACTCACCTGGTCACAAGGTACTCACTGGGTCTCAAGGAACTTGCTTGGTCATGAGGTACTCATTTGGTCATGAGCTGCTTTGTGTGATATGCCTGTAAGAGCCGCACCACAAAAGCCCTGGCTGCTAGAGCACTGGGGCTGCACTGGAGTGGCATCATGGTTGTTTTTATGAGCTTATGTCATGGCTGTGTTATGGCTCCATTGTGGTTATGTTGTGGCTGCTGCTGCAGCTGATGCGGCAACCAGTAGAGAGGCTGTGTTATGGCTGCTGTGTCAGCCAGGAGAGAATAAACGTGTCTGCAGTTCCTGTGGCTCCTCGAGTCTCCTTCCATCCTCAGCGCATGCCTTGCCTACCCTGGGTTCAGTGAACAGTGTGAACAGCAAGACAGTTGGCATCAAGAGCAGGATCAGTGATACAGTTCTGTAGGAGCTTGTGTGGATCTTGGGAATTAAGGGAACAAGGGTTAGAGTATGCCTGAGTAAGATTCTGTCTATAAAAGCATTTTGCGCTCAGAACATGTAGGAAACATGTCCGTGCTTTGAAAAGATTTATCTTTAGGAGTGAGGAGGCACTGCTAAGAGTGAGAGATACAGAGAAGTGTTGGAGGCAGAAGAGACTGCATGATGACTGATTAGATGTGAGGAGAAATCTGTGGAAGATGTTACCTGTATATCTTGCTTATATCATTTATAAAGACTTTTGGCTGAGTTAAGTTGTCAGAGGAATTGTTGCAATTTTGGGGCTGGAAAATTATAATTTTTAAATTACATGTAAAGTTAGAAATAATGACAAGGTGGCTACATGGAGATGTGAGAATACTTAACCAATTATACTGTAATTTTTTTTTCTATCATGCTGTATTAACTTAGACTGGGAGCTTTTCAAGAGCTTGTCTTATCTTTTTATCCACACTTTTTTCATATATCTCTTAGCATATTATAAAAGCTTGAAAATATTGTAGGAAAATGGATCAGGATGGAATGAGTAAATAGTTGGAGCATAAGAAAAAATTATATGAAGTGGGAAAAAGCTAAAGAAATACATTAGGAACTTAGCAGAGACATCTTTGAGCATAGGAACCAAATTAATACTCATCTCTAAAACCCTTGTCCTTTGGAAGATGCAGTGCTTCACTGAGAAAATTTTTACTGATCCAACATGTACACAACTTAAAATGGAGATTCACATTAATAAGTTTGAATGTTTGAAAAAACATGACTGCTTTCATCTTTTAATTTTGTGTATTGTGGAAGTAATTCTAGAGAATATATCCTCATTGAAAATACACCTTATCCTGATAATGTATCAGTATAAATACAAATTGTCAACTTTTATCCTACTATCCATTTTAAAATGATTTTTACTCAGAGTGTTTGCTTAAATCTTTTCTTTAGCTAAATGTAAGTGTAGTCACATCCCACATTAACTAAATTTATTAATATTTAATAATTAAGTATTATTTATTCTCACAATACTTTCAGGGAGATAAGTCAGAATAAGTACTTACTCAAGAAATGTAATTTTTGGTTGAGAGTATGATTAATGAAATACTCATATATAAAAGCCATTGAAATTTTCATAAGTCCATCATTAATGCTTAATATTTGTTAGCTGAGTATATCTAGATCTTATAGAATATAATGAAAATGTTTTCATTAAAAATGTCTCTATTCATTTGTTTATTGAGCATCTTTTAAATGCTAGGAATTGTACAGGTACTGGGAGTATGTAGATCCCCTGCCCTTGACTGTTTCATAGTCTAGTGAAATGTCTTTCAAATTTAGTGATTAAGAGAGTCCTGGGAAGTAAGATATCTCAGTTCTTAGTTCCAGAGACTTCAGCTTCATAGAGCTGGATAGCCTTCTAGACATTAGCATTTGCAAGACATCTTATTTGGTTTGGAGACTTTAAAAAAAGGAAAAGGGTGATTTTCTTAAGTACTTCTACAATGCATTATAAATGAGAATGGAGTTTTTAAGCCTGGTAACTCCAGTGTTTACATTATTACTGGCAACAGAATAGAAGAGGACAAATGTATAATGCTTATCAGAAAAGTGTTGTCTTTCTTAAAAACTAAAAATTGTGCTTTTGTTGTTGCATGACATTATTATGTTTATAAAAGCTGGTTAGCTGATTTATCCATGTAATATGTTAATGAATTTCATTCATTTTCATGAAATGGACATCTTTAGACAGTCATCTCTGTAGTCAATTATTTATATATAAAGAGTATAGAAATTAAGTATGTGATGAAATATAATGAAAAGTGATTCTTTTCTTATTTCCACTTTCTGAAGCATGTAACATCATGAAGATTCTGCTTTAGTTTGTAATTGTTAAATTAAATATCCTAATGAATGGTAAAGTTATTTTATGAGTCACTAATGAAAAACTTATCAAAATCATGAAAATGTTTCTCCGTAGACAAGAGGAAAGTACATAGAAAACATGACAATGGTCAAATGAGACATTCCAAAAGAGGTTAGACAACTGTATCTATATAAGCATTAACAATAAATAAATCGAAACCAACATTTTATTTTCCTAATGTTAATATTTAAATTTTATTTGTGTGATACTAAACCTCATATTCAGAAAAAAATTCTTAAGCATTAAATTTGGTTATTATGAAGAATTCAGAGAGAATGGCTGTTATTTAGAAAATGCTTAAACTGAAAAGAAGAAAAAAATGGAAAAATGCAAATATTATTTGCCTTTTTAAAATAATTTGCGTATGTGTAAGCTAGAAAAGAGTAGCATATATCTCCTTATTCAGTTCAGTCACTCAATCATGTCCAACTCATGGCAACCCATGAACAGCAGCACACCAGGCCTCCCTGTCCATCACCAACTCCCGAAGCTTGCTCAAACTCATGTCTATGGAATCGGTGATGCCATCCAACCATCTCATCCTCTGTCATCCCCTTCTCGTCCCTCCCTCAATATTTCCCAGCATCAGGGTCTTTTCCATTGAGTCAGTTTTTCATATCAGGTGGCCAAAGTATTGGAGTTTCAGCTTCCAATATCAGTCCTTCCAATGAATATTCAGGACTAATTTCCTTTAGGATTCACTGGTTGGATCTCTTTGCTGTCCAAGTTACTCTCAAGAGTCTTTTCCAACACCACAGTTCAAAATCATCAATTCTTCAGTGCTTTGCTTTCTTTATAGTCCAACTGTCACATCCATACATGACCACTGGAAAAACCATAGCCTTTACTAGACAGACCTTTGTTAGCAAAGTAATGTCTCTGCTTTTTAATATGCTGTCTAGGTTGGTCATAGCTTTTCTTCCAAGGAGCCAGCGTCTTTTAATTTCATGGCTGCAATCACCATCTGCAGTGATTTTGGAGCCCCCCCCCCCCAAATAAAGTCAGTCACTGTTTCCATTTTTTCCCCATCTATTTGCCATGAAGTGATGGGACTGCATGTCATGATCTTAGTTTTTTGAAAGTTGAGATTTAAGCCAACTTTTTCATTCTGCTCTTTCACTTTCTTCAAGAGGCTCTTTAATTCTTCTTCACTTTCTGTCATACGGGTGGTGTCATCTGCATATCTCCTTGAGTCCTGGAATTTAAGGCCATGTGGACGGAGGAGCCTGGTAGGCTGCAGTGCATGCGGTTGCTAGGAGTCGGAGACAACTGGGCGACTTCACTTTTTCACTTTCATGCATTGGAGAAGGAAATGGCAACCCACTCCAGTGTTCTTGCCTGGAGAATCCCAGGGACGGGGGAGCCTGGTGGGCTGCCGTCTGTGGGGTCGCGCAGAGTCAGACACGACTGAAGCGACTTAGCAGCAGCAGCAGCAGTAGATTTTTAAAACTATTGAATGTTGAACATAAAGCTATAAGAGGCCTTAGTTATAATTTATTGTACAAAGTCTCCTTTTATGAATGAGAGTTGCCCAAGGTCACATTTCTTGTTAACAGCAGATTCTAGTTAGAAGCTTCAGAATACCTACTCTTCATTTAGCTCAAAATGAGTTAGAAAAATTATCTAAAGGATATGAGTTATAAACTAGTGATTCTTGATCATTCAGGAAAAAACATATACTTTTTTCTTAGATTCAAATACAATAAAACTAATAAAATTTCCTTTTTTTTTTTAAATTTCAATATATTTTAAAATAAAATTTCCTTTATTAATTTCTTTTCCCAGTTTTATTATCACTGTCATAACTTCTCATTGGACTTCTTTTGGAAATTAATCTTTAGATTTGTTGGGTAATAACTGGAAAACGTTGCTTTTTGCAGCTGGATGAAGAAGCCTCGATGTGGTGTGCCCGACCAGACAAGAGGTAGCTCCAAATTTAATATTCGTCGAAAGCGGTATGCATTGACAGGCCAGAAGTGGCAGCATAAGCACATCACTTACAGGTAAAATAGCTAAGGATGATTTATTGTTTTTTTTTTTTTCTCATTTTTTACAACCATTTGACATTTTTTTTTTTAATTTTATTTTATTTTTTAAACTTTACATAACTGTATTAGATTTGGCATTTTGTTTGAGATCTTATACATATTGACTCCTTGGTAACATATAGTGATGTTCTGGTAACATAAGGAACCAAAGTAACATAAGGAACCAAAAATTGCAATTAAGAAAATAAGTTGTCCATTTGGAGGCCCAGTACACAGGCATTTCTTGAAATACTTTTGTAAACTCGATCTTCCAGCTTCTTTAGCGAATTCTAATATTCTGAGAAATTTTCAAATGGGTATTCTAATACACAACATTGTTTAACAAGTATTCATAATAAAAAAATCAAAGTATATAAATAATTGCAATGTAAACAATATGTCTTTGAATTATTAATTAACTTAGTATTAGTGAAAACATTTCACTTTCTATTTTTGGCAACAATGCAAGGTATCTTCCGTTCTTGTCTGCAATGAACGATGCCCAAGGGATGAGAGTATCTTCCAATCTGGAGTGACAGTTGGCTGCTGGTGGAGATGTTCGTATTTATTCACTAATTAATTGAACAACATTTTATTGAGTCCCAGTTTGGACAAAGAACAGTGCTAGGTTCTGATAAATAAGGCATAGAGACTTCATCTTTCCTTGTGGTATTACAGTCATATGGAGAAGTTGAACAGCCATATGAATGTGATGCCTGTTTTGAAAGGGAAGAAACAGGATGCCAGAGAAATACAAGCCATGGTCATTCAACCTAACTTAGTAATCCAGGGTTGGTCTCTCTTCTGTCTTGAAAGTAATATGGAGTATTAAAGGAAATTCTCTATATGATCACCTTAACAGATGCAGAAATGTGTTCAAGAAAATTTAATTCCATTTATGAAAACTTGGAATTAAAGCAAAGAAGATACTTAATCAGAGGTGGCATCTAGAAAAACAAAAATCACAGCTGCCTTATGTATTTCACATATAATGTGAACACTATAAAGTGAGGTGTTGGGAAAAATACTGTTAAGGGAAACAGCAAAGTACTTGCTCTCTCTGTCCCCCTTCCAACAACATTGCACAGCTACTTCTAGTTGTAACGTAATAAAAGAAAATAAAAGATGTAAGGGTTTTTAAAGAAATAAAACTATCTTTAGTCATAGTTGTATTACTTTCTAACAGAACACCCAGAATAAATGCTAGATAACTTTTTAGAAATAATAAAAGTATATCCAGGTTTTAAAAAAATAGATTTTAACTTTAGGGCCATTTTAGGTTTATGGAAAAGTTGAGCAGATAATACAGTTATTCTCACCCCGCCCTCCACTTCTATACACACTCACACAGTTTCTCCCTTATTAGGTGTTTGTTACAATTGTTGAGTCAGTATTGCTATATTACTGACTAAAATCAATAGTTTGCACCAGAGTTCACTCTTTGTGTCAAAGTTTTACAGATTTTGAGAAATGCATATCATATAGCATTACATTGCCTGCGTGTGTGCGTGCTCAGTCGCTTCAGTCGTGTCTGACTCTTTGCTATCCGTAAACTGTAACCCACAAGGCTCCTCAGTCCATGGGATTCTCCAGGCAAGAATACTGAAGTGGGTTGCTGTGCCCTCCTCCAGGGGATCGTCCCAGCCCAGAGATCAAACCCGTGTCTCTTGCATTGCAGCAGATTCTGTACCACTGAGCCACTGGGGAAGTCCCATAGCATTACAGTATCACACAGAAGACTTTCACTGCCTTGAAAATCCTTTGTTGCACCTACTCATCCCTCTTCTCTGGAAACTGCTCATGGTTTTAATATCTTTATCGTCTTTGCCTTTCCTAGAATGTCATATGGTTGGATACACCAGCCATAGCCACTTCAGCTATGCCTCTTCAGACTACCTTTGTTCACTAAAATATGCCTTTAAGTTTCCTCCGTCTTTTCATGACCTGATAGCTCATTTCCTTTTATTGTGTTCCTGAGTAATATTCCATTGTATGGGTGTATCTCAGCTTGGTTACCTGTTCATCTGTTGAAGACTTTTTGGTTGCTTCCAGTTTTTGGCAATTATTAGTAAGGCTGATATAAACATGCGTTATGGTTTTTGTGTGGGCTTTAGTTTTCAACTTATTTATCTAAATACCTGGGAGTGGAATTTTGCTGATCATAAGGTAAGACTATGTTAGCGTTTTTAAGTAATTAGCAAACTATCTTCAAAGTGGCTATTCCATTTTCCATTACTACCAATAATGAATGAAAGTTACTTTTACTCTACAAGTTTGTCAAGATTTAGTCTTGTCAGTGTTCTGGATTCTAATAAGTGGTTGCTCAATTTTTTAACTTGCAATCCTCTAATGAATTGTGAAGCTAAGCATATTTTCATATTTTACCTGTTTTCCATCTGCACATCATCTTTTGTGAGATGACTGTTTAGATCTTTTGATCAACTTTTGAGTTGCTATTTTAAGGGTTCTGTGTATATTTTGGATCACAAATTTTTATCAGATATGTTTTCAATTTGTTGTCCCAGTCTGTGGCTTGACATTCCATTGTCTTTTCAGTGTATTTTGTAGAAGTTTTAATTTTAATGAGTTTCAACTTATCAATTATTCTCTTTTCTATATTGTGCTTTTGGTGTTTTATCAAAAAAAATCCAAACCAAAGGTCACTTAGAATTTCTATCTAATTATCTTTTAATATTTTAATAGTTTTACATTTATATTTAAGATTATGATCCATTTTTGAGTTTTGTTTTTGTGAAAGGTGTAAAGTCAGTTGTCTAGAATTCAATTTTTTTACCTATGAATTTTCAGTTTTTCTAGCACTATTGGTTAGAAAGACCATCCTTTCTCCATCGCCTTTGATCTTCTATCAAAGGTCAGTTGCCTATGTGTGTAGGTAAATTTCTGGGCTCTTTATTCTGCTTCATTGAATCATGAGTCTACTCATAAAACAATATTACATTTCTTGATTACTATAGTCTTGATATCAGATACTGTCAATTTTCTGATTTTATTCTTCAGTATTTTGTTGTGTTTTCAGCATCTCTTACCATCCCACATAAACTTAGAATAGTCTGCCGTTACAGGCATCCCTCAGAAATCTTCTGGGTTCAGTCCTAGACCAGCACAGTAAAGTGAATATATCAACCAAGCAGAAATAGCAAATAAAATAAATGTCATGATTTTTTGGTTTATCAGTGTGTATAAGTATAGAGGTTATGTTTACACTATACTCAGCCTATTAAGTGTGCAATTGCATTATGTCCAAAGCACCATGTGCATGCCTTAGTTAAAATTACTTTATTGATTAAAAATTGCTAACCTTCAGTTGTTGATAACTGCTGAGTGATCAGGGTGGTGGTTGGTGAAAGTCATGGTCTGAGGCAATTTCTTAAAAGAAGACAATAATGAATCTTGCTACACTGATTGACTCTTCCCTTATGGGTGATTTCTCTGTACATATAGTGTTGTTTAATCGCAATTTATGCACAGTAGCACTTATTTAAAAACTGGAGTCAATTCTCTCAAACTCTGCCACTGTTTTATCAACCAAGTTTATATTATATTCTAAATCCTTTTTTCTGTTATTCCAACAATCTTCATAGCATCTTCACCAAGAGTGGATTCCATTTCAAGAAACCACTTTCTTTCCTAATCAATAAGAATCAACTTCTCATCATTTAAAGTTTTATCATGGGATTGTAACAATTCAGTCATATCTTTAAGCTCATGTCTGCTTTTAATTGTCATGTTATTTCTACCATATCTGCAGTCATTTCTTCCACTGAAGTCTTGAACCACTCAAAGTCATTCATGAAGATCAGAATGAATTTTTCCCAAACTCCTATGAATACTGATATTTTATCTCTTTCCATGAATCATAAATGTTCTTAATGGCATAAAGAATGGTGAATTCTGTCTCAAAGATTTTCAGTTTACTCAAATTCATCAGAGGAATCACTATCTATGGCAGCTATAGCCTTACAAAATGTATTTCTTAAATATTAAGATTTTAAAGTTAAAATCACTTCCTAATCCAAGGGCTGTATAATGGATGTCATGTTAGTAGTCATGAAAACAATATGAATCTTGTCTATCTCCATCACAGCTCTTGGGTTACCAGATGCATTGTTAGTGAGCAGTAATATTTGGAAAGGAATCTTTTTTGTTGTTGTTTTTCTGAGTTGTAGGGCCTCAACAGTGGGCTTACAATATTTGGTTGACTATGTTGTAAACAGATGTATTGTCATCCAGGCTTTGTTGTTTTAACCAGCAACCACAACAACAAAGAAAGAATAAAGAGGAAAAAAAATTCCAGAATGTATTGCAGAACACATGAAAACATAAGAATAAAAATAAATGTTTTTCTCGGGTCTCGGCTCTCAGAGTCCTTTCTCCCACTGTGAGCCACAGCTCACTTCTGCCTCCCTGGGAGACCCTGCAGTGCTGGGGAGGCCTGGTCCCTGGACTTGATGTGGGGACAGCTCAGACTCTATCTGGCCCTTCTCCTGCATTTGATTGTCTCCAGTGACCCCAGTTGCCAGAGCTAGAGTGTTTTCCTTTGTGGAAACACTCATTGTCCTTTGATATATTCTACAGACAAAGAGTCTGTCTAGTTGGTTGTGTGAATTTAATCTGTCGCTTAAATAGCTGGTGGAAAGATTTTTCAGACCCCTTCCTTTGTCGCTCTGCCCCTGGATCTCAGCAGTGGTTTCACCCCGCTTTCTGCATGTGTATCATCCACAGGAGTTTGCTCAAATGCTTCTCTTCTGTCCTGATCAATTGACCTGATGGGGGGCTCTCTCCCTTGCCTCTGCTCCCCGATTCCGGGATGCAGGTCAGGTCCTGTTCACTCTCCTCCTCATTATCCCTCCTTCCCTTCAACCTACTGATTTGTGCCTGGGTCCATATATTCCTTTCCAGTGATTAGGGACTCTACCAATTCTCAGCTGGTGCTCTGTGAGAACTTCTGCATATGTGGCTGTATTCCTGATGCATCCATGGAGAGAGACTGTACTCTGAGTCGACCTACTCTTCCGCCATCTTGTCCTTCTTTCTCTAGAAACACTTAAATAGACTTTGTGTTTTGCAGCTTTCTCATTTATAACCCACTGTATTATACTGAGCCTCACTGATGCGGTACAAGGTATTAGGGTGGGGAAGCAGTCTATTGGAGAAGGCAATGGCACCCCACTCCAGTACTCTTGCTTGGAAAATCCCGTGGACGGAGGAGCCTGGTAGACTGCAGTCCATGGGGTCGCTAAGAGTCGGACACGACTGACCGACTTCACTTTCACTTTTCACTTTCACACATTGGAGAAGGAAATGGCAACCCTCTCCAGTGTTCTTGCCTGGAGAGTCCCAGGAACAGGGAGCCTGGTGGGCTGCCGTCGAGGGGGTTGCACAGAGTCAGACAGGACTGAAGTGACTTAGCAGCAGTCTATAACCCTGTGATTAAATCTGCTTTTTAGGTGATATGACTTTTTGGAATTGTAACACTGGAATTTAACTTACCCTTTTAATTTTTTCTTATCAGATCAGATCAGATCAGATCAGTCACTCAGTTGTGTCCCACTCTTTGTGACCCCATGAATCGCAGCACACCAGGCCTCCCTGTCCATCACCAATTCCCAGAGTTCACTCAGACTCACGTCCATCGAGTCAGTGATGCCATCCAGCCATCTCATCCTCTGTCGTCCCCTTCTCCTCTTGCCCCCAATCCCTCCCAGCATCAGAGTCTTTTCCAATGAGTCAACTCTTCTCATGAGGTGGCCAAAGTACTGGAGTTTCAGCTTTAGCATTATTCCTTCTAAAGAAATCCCAGGGCTGATCTCCTTCAGAATGAACTGGTTGGATCTCCTTGCAGTCCAAGGGACTCTCAAGAGTCTTCTCCAACACCACAGTTCAAAAGCATCAATTTTTTGGTGCTCAGCCTTCTTCACAGTCCAACTCTCACATCCATACATGACCACTGGAAAAACCATAGCCTTGACTAGACGAACCTTTGTTGGCAAAGTAATATCTCTGCTTTTGAATATGCTATCTAGGTTGGTCATAACTTTCCTTCCAAGGAGTAAGCGTCTTTTAATTTCATGGCTGCAGTCAACATCTGCAGTGATTTTGGAGCCCAGAAAAATAAAGTCTGACACTGTTTCCACTGTTTCCCCATCTATTTCCCATGAAGTGATGGGACCAGATGCCATGATCTTTGTTTTCTGAATGGTGAGCCTTAAGCCAAGTTTTTCACTCTCCTCTTTCACTCTCATCAAGAGGCTTTTTAGTTCCTCTTCACTTTCTGCCATAAGGGTGGTGTCATCTGCATATTTGAGGTTATTGATATTTCTTCTAGCAATCTTGATTCCAGCTTGTGCTTCTTCCAGTCCAGCGTTTCTCATGATGTACTCTGCATAGAAGTTAAATAAACAGGGTGACAATATACAGCCTTGACGTACTCTTTTTCCTATTTGGAACCAGTCTGTTGTTCCATGTCCACTTCTAACTGTTGCTTCCTGACCTGCATACAAATTTCTCAAGAGGCAGATCAGGTGGCCTGGTATTCCCATCTCTTTGAGAATTTTCCAGAGTTTATTGTGATCCACACAGTCAAAGGCTTTGGCATAGTCAATAAAGCAGAAATAGATGTTTTTCTGGAACTCTCTTGCTTTTTCCATGCTCCAGTGGATGTTGGCAATTTGATCTCTGATTCCTCTGCCTTTTCTAAAACCAGCTTGAACATCAGGAAGTGCACAGTTCACAGATTGCTGAAGCCTGGCTTGGAGAATTTTGAGCATTACTTTACTAGCGTGTGAGATGAGTGCAATTGTGCGGTAGTTTGAGCATTCTTTGGCATTGCCTTTCTTTGGGATTGGAATGAAAACTGACCTTTTCCAGTCCTGTGGCCACTGCTGAGTTTCCCAAATTTGCTGGCATATTGAGTGCAGCACTTTCACAGCATCATCTTTCAGGATTTGAAATAGCTCAACTGGAATTCCATCACCTCCACTAGCTTTGTTTGTAGTGATGCTTTCTAAGGTCCACTTGACTTCACATTCCAGGATGTCTGGCTCTAGGTCAGTGATCACACCATTGTGATTATCTGGGTCATGAAGATCTTTTTTGTACATTTCTTCTGTGTATTCTTGCCATCTCTTCTTAATATCTTCTGCTTCTGTTAGGTCCATACCATTTCTGTCCTTTATTGAACCCATCTTTGCATGAAATGTTCCTTTGGTATCTCTGATTTTCTTGAAGAGATCTCTGGTCTTTCCCATTCTGTTGTTTTCCTCTATTTCTTTGCATTGATCGCTGAAGAAGGCTTTCTTATCTCTTCTTGCTATTCTTTGGAACTCTGCATTCAGATGTTTATATCTTTCCTTTTCTCCTTTGCTTTTCACTTCTCTTCTTTGCACAGCTATTTGTAAGGCCTCCCCAGACAGCCATTTTGCTTTTCTGCATTTCTTTTCCATGGGGATGGTCTTGATCCCTATCTCCTGTACAATGTCATGAACCTTATTCCATAGTTCATCAGGCACTCTATCTATCAGATCTAGGCCCTTAAATCTATTTCTCACTTCCACTGTATAATCATAAGGGATTTGATTTAGGTCATACCTGAATGGTCTAGTGGTTTTCCCTATTTTCTTCAATTTAAGTCTGAATTTGACAATAAGGAGTTCATGGTCTGAGCCACAGTCAGCTCCTGGTCTTGTTTTTGCTGACTGTATAGAGCTTCTCCATCTCTGGCTGCAAAGAATATAATCACTCTGATTTTGGTGTTGACCATCTGGTGATGTCCATGTGCAGAGTCTTCTCTTGTGTTGTTGGAAGAGGCTGTTTGTTATGACCAGTGCATTTTCTTGGCAAAACTCTATTAGTTTTTGCCCTGCTTCATTCTGCATTCCAAGGCCAAATTTACCTGTTACCCCAGGTGTTTCTTGACTTCCTACTTTTGCATTCCAGTCCCCTATAATGAAAAGGACATCTTTTTTGGGTGTTAGTTCTAAAAGGTCTTGTAGGTCTTCATAGAACCGTTCAACTTCAGCTTCTTCAGCATTACTGGTTGGGGCATAGACTTGGATTACTGTGATATTGAATGGTTTGCCTTGGAAACGAACAGTAAAATGTTTCAGGGACTTTTGCTTCGGATTCTCTGCAGTCTTCTGCCTCTCCAGTTTTGGTGGTGACAGTTTGCTCTGTAACTGCAGTTCTCTGATGGAGCTAAGAATTATTTTTTGTTTGTTCAGCGTTTTTTTTTTTTTTTTTTCTCATTATTGTGAGGTTGGGAATTACAACTGCCAAATGCTTCATATATTAGAGCAGAAACTAGAAGTGTTTTTAGAAGATCAATATACAAAGTACACAGACATACAAACTGAGTATAATCTTACAAAAATGACATTTAAAATAGACCCAAAATCATAATAACAAAAAATAAATTTACAAAAGGTGTGTAAACCCTTTAGAAGAAAATTAGGAACTTGCACTAAATGACATAAGAGGACAAAAAATAAATTAGAGCAAAATGTAGTTTGCTCTTAATAGAAAGGCTCAGTATAATAAATGTTCAAATTTTTCATAAATTGAGCACAATTTTAACAAAATTCCCAATAATATTTTTATGTAAATTTAACAAACTGACTAGAAAATATCTGATTATTAGTGAAGGTCCAATATTATTCAAAATGTTCCCGTTTACTAGATAAGAAGACTTTCTTAAATCAATACTAATTAATGCAATATGTGGTATTAGCACAGAGATAAACAAATAGTCCAACAGTGAGGAGGAATAGATTTATTCCTATATTTAAAAATATGATTTATGCCAGCGTAGATTGTGTAGATCAGTGGAGAAATGATGGGCTATTTTACTTATTAAGTTATTCTGAGATAATTGATTATTTATATGAAAAAGAATGAAATTAGAGTCTTTATACCATATAAAAATCAATAAATACTAGTTTTAAAGTAGATAAAATAGATTAAAGTATATTATCAATTTTAGGCCTATAAATTTCACTCAGCTATGTATATTGATATTTACTCTTTTCATTTCAGATATTATTCCTTTTCTGACCTGATTTCCAAACTTTTGATGGCATACCCTGTTTAGTCTCCCTATATCATTAGGTACTAACTATACCATTCATTTTAAAAAGAAAGCGGGAAACTGTCGAGAATGATTATGTTTAGAACTGATCATAATTCTATTTTTGTTCAGTCCCTATACTGACAATTGTCTTAGTTAGTTTTGAACTTTCAAATAATTAGGTGTTTATCCCTATAAACTTCCAGATTATTTTTTAACTGTTCTATTATTGATATGCACATCATGTGCTTAAGAGTTTTGGAGTAAGAATGATCTGGATTTGAATTGTTGCTTTGATACTCGCTCTCTGTGAAGTCAGGATCAAGGTACTCATCCTTCCTAAGTCTCATTTCCCTTGTGTGAAAAGAGAGTATTATAACAATACCTGCCTCACAAAGCTTGGGAGACAAGTCAGATAGTAGGGGGAAGGAAAAAAAAAAGCACAGTGCTAAAAATATAATTAGTACTTAATAAATTCTGATTAGTATCTTAACTCCTTTAATTTATCAGACAAATCCCAGAATTTGTTGAGAATATGATGATAGGATAAGAGAAAGTTGACAGTGAGAGCTAAGGCATATTGTCTTTTAATACATGTTAGGTGTTAAGACGTTGCCTTGTGTATGATAAGTAACATCATTTGCTACTACTTTTTTATTTTATTTAGGAAAGTAAATGCAAAATATGACACTGGAGCTCAAAAAGTAATTATTCATGAAAAAGATTGTTGAATGTGCCATTAGAGAATAAAGATAAAAGTTGGAGTCAGGGTAGTTGAATCTAGGTTTTATTTGATTGAAAGCTCATTACGAGCCAACAGTATAATGTGGCTCAAAAATAAAAAGCTGCAGTGTCCAGATTAGAGCTACAGAAATCAAAGTGTTAAAAAAGTGGAGATGCTAACTTCTTTCTTTGCTTTGCTGGCCATGTCTTATCTCATGTATCCTTTTTGCCTTGTGCCACCACATTTTAGCTGCTTCTTGGCAAATGAATGCACACCTATAAAAAGAAATCAAAATATTAAGAGATCTTATATACAGTTTGCATGAGGAAGAGCTCAAGATTAGAGCCAAGGATTCTCAACATGGCGGAAGGAGTATTTATGGGAGAAATTTCCTGTTATTCTTAAATATTTAAAGGCTTTCAGAAAAATCTAATATTTTGAGCTATTGGAAAATTAAACCATCTATCCTAAAAGTCTGTCCCATCATTGGAAACATATAAACCAGGAAATGTATTCACTTGTCAGAGAAGTTAGGGAACATGTGTGGAATGGTTGGAAAGTTTGATTACATAACTTTAAGATGTCTTCCTATATTTAAAATGTGGGCTTGGAAGGAGCTTTCTATAATCAGTCTATTTAAAGGGAATGTCTAGGCCCTTGTGCATTCCACTTTAATGCCCTCAAGGTTTGATGCCTAGAATTGGGAACTTCTGAGGCCGTATAATGTATGTGTTCCTCCAGGTATATATAACTTCGGCTGATACATAATATGCATGCTGGTTATAAATGTAATAGATGTACTGATGGCCCTTCATCTATTACTTGAATCTTTATGGTCAATTTTCTTTTGGCAAAGTTTGCTTTTTGGATAATTAGGTGCCTGTTATTCAGTAAATGATTATTGAGCAGCATTTTGAAGCAGAACTGTCCATTGACAGATGAGTTAGGCAAAGGCCCTGCTCCTGTGGAGAATGTAGTCTAGTATGGGAGACAGGTATGAAAGTGAATAATTGTAAAACAGTGTATTGCATGTTACTTCAAGACCATACAGGAGCTTCAGTTCATTAGGGAACATACCCAGTTTATGCTACAACATAGAGTATCTTCTCAATAAATAGTTGTTGAGTAAATTAATGAATTTGTAGTAGACTTTGGTTAAACTTTCTCCAAAATATTAACGGGACTTTCTGAAACTCCAGTACTCTGGCCACCTCATGCAAAGACTTGACTCATTGGAAAAGACTCTGATGCTGGGAGGGATTGGGGGCAGGAGAAGAAGGGGATGACAGAGGATGAGATGGCTGGATGGCATCACCGACTCGATGGACACGAATTTGGGTGAACTCCGGGAGTTGGTGATGGACAGGGAGGCCTGGCGTGCTGCGATTCATGGGGTCGCAGAGAGTCGGACATGACTGAGCCACTGAACTGAACTGAACTGAATGAGTCCTACCTTTATCACATAGATCTCTATTTCCCAGGTTTACTGAGTATTATATAAAATATATTTAGCCTAAATTCCTTTTCTCTATAGAATATAAACTCCAAAATATTTTATGTAACAAATGGTCAATGGGATTGGTATCAACTGCCAGATAAATCTATTTATAAATTAATGGGTAGTTTTATTAACTGATATGATAGTACTATGTTATACTAACTGTATAGATTTCCCTAGTAAATTCTTCCTTTAGCTAACCTTGATTTCAAATTCATGCTTCTGTGACTACCGAGGTTACAACACTAGAAGTTGTTATTTCACTTTACCAGTACATACACAGAAAAGAAACCTAGAAACTGCTAAAGAAAGTCCCTCTCTGGAAACATTTCTTATCATTCTCTCTCAACCCAGTGAGCTCACTGAACTTGATTATCCTATTGACCAACCTGTGTATCCACTAGTTAAATAAGACCCATGTAGTCCCTGGGGTTGCAAAGAGTCAGACATGCCCTAGAAATGGAACAACAACAACAAATGCCCTACATGGAAAGCTAGCATCTTTGGAAATAGTCAAATATTTAACATCAGCTTTCCTAGAGGGACTCTATAGTCAATCTCTACTCTGATGATTTCTTGTATTTAAAAAAAAAACAAAAACAAAATAAAGCCACATCAACTATACAAACATAATATGTATAAATGTAAATTAATCTATTTAGTTGTCCTCTGATAGAATATTTTGATACATTCTGGATAAGGATCTGCTGATAATTTAAATATGTAGTTTATTATTTTTACTCTTTTATATTCTTATCAGTTGTCTCTTTTCCTGGGTATAATAAATTCCATTTAATTGCTGCTGCTGCTGCTGCTAAGTTGCTTCAGTCATGTCCGACTCTGTGCGACCCCATAGACGGCAGCCCACCAGGCTCCCCCGTCCCTGGGATTCTCCAGGCAAGAACACTGGAGTGGGTTGCCATTTCCTTTTCCAATACATGAAAGTGAAAAGTGAGAGTGAAGTCGCTCAGTCGTGTCCGACTCTTAGCGACCCCATAGATGGCAGTCATTTTTAATAAAATGATAGTATGCTTTTTTGAACAACTATTTTTTTCTACCAAATTGAGTAAAAGCTATTTAGACTTGGTCATACCAAAATATCTTGACATAAGTATATCATATACTTTCTGAATCTTATCTAAATGTCAAAAGTATTCAAGTTTTTTCTTATATTGAAATGAGATAAACAGTACTCAAAATCTTAAAAAGATTTATTACCATATCATAACTTTATGGGCGATAATCATTATCAGTATATAAAATTTTATTAGAGAATTGGTATGCATCCAATATATAAAAACTAGAGAATTCTGACTTTACAAAGTAATTTTAGGCATTGGGTAATATTTACTGTCTCCTGAATACCTACAGTTTATTTGATTTGAAAGTGATGAAACCTTTGTCAATGTCCTTGTTTCACATTTCCTGTAACTTCTATTTAAATGAACAAATGTATGATAATTTTACATTTCACAATAATTTATTTTAAAGAACTAATAAAGAAAAATAATTCCTATAGTTTTTGTAGAGTTATGTTAGTCTTTCTCACCAAAGTTACTGTTTCTTTAAATGTCAAATTCTCGCATTTAAAAAAATTACCCTAGAAATAGTGGGGTAAACTTAATATTTCACTTATCATGAATAAATTTTTGCATTTCTATTGAGAATTGTAAAAGCAGAGTTTAAGTTTTCTTTTAAACTTTTAGTATATAATCAGTCAGTTCAGTCTCTCAGTCGTGCCTGACTCTTTGCAACCCATGGACTGCACCACGCCAGGCCTCCCTGTCCATCACCAACTTCTAGAGCTTGCTCAAAATCATGTTCATTGAGGCAATGATGCCATCCAACCATCTCATCCTCTGTCATCCCCTTCTCCCCCTGCCTTCAGTCTTGGCCAGAACCAGGGTCTTTTCCAATGAGTCAGTTCTTTGCATCAGGTGGCCAAAGTACTGGAGTTTCAGCTTCAGCATCAGTCCTTCCAATGAATATTCAGGACTGATTTCCTTTAGGATATAATATAAATGTATTATATTATAATACATTTATAATATTGGATATATATAATATAATATAATATAATATTGGACTGGTTGGATCTCCTTGCAGTCCAAGGGACTCTCAAGAGTCTTCTCCAACACCACAGTTCAAAAGCATCAGTTCTTCAGCGCTTAGCTTTCTTTATAGTCCAACTCTTACATACATGACTACTGGAAAAATCATAGCTTTGACTAGATGGACATTTGTTGGCAAAATAATGTCTCTGCTTTTTCATATGCTGTCTAGTATATACTGCTGCTGCTGCTGCTAAGTCGCTTCAGTCGTGTCCGACTCTGTGTGACCCCATAGAAAGCCCACCAGGCTCCCCTGTCCCTGGGATTCTCCAGGCAAGAACACTGGAGTGGGTTGCCATTTCCTTCTCCAATGCATGAAAGTGAAAAGTGAAAAAGAAGTCGCTCAGTCGTGTCTGACTCTTAGTGACCCCATGGACTGTAGCCTACCAAGCTCCTCCATCCATGGGATTTTCCAGGCAAGAGTACTGGAGTGGGGTGCCATTGCCTTCTCTACCAAACACCAAAATATTTACTTTTTTTTCTTATTTTCATATTACAGAGAAACTGATACTCTAATTTTGGAAAAGATTCATCACTCTGTTAAAGCAGGAAGGAGAAATACTCCATTATTAGTACACATTTTTTAAAATTCAGTGAATTGGTATCGATTCAATGAAGTTAAAACTAGAGAATCCTGACTTTTAACAGCAACATTAAAAATAAGTTAACATAGTTTGCCTTCAGTATCAATTGTTCTGATGAAAAATGATGTCTTAAATTTCTCATTAGGTCAATTTTATTATGTAATGTTGTGTAAGATGTGATTATTAAAGATAATATTTAGTATTTTTAAAGTAAAGTGTACAAAATTTACCAAACTGAAAGTTTAAGAGAATCACTAAGATAGCATCATGAAAATGCCCAGTAGAGAATTAAAAACTGAAAATATTGTATTAAAATGAAAAATGTAAACTATAACCATTCTATTTCTGCCAAAAAAGATAAAGTAAAAACACTTTAAAATTAAGTCACTTTGTTTTTCAAATATAATGTTTTTTTAATTTTACTGTATCATATTTTTGCAAATACATATTAGCAATTTTATGTATTATATACTAGAATATCAAGAATAACAGTGTTAGTTTACTTTTAATATCACATGATCTCTCTGCACCCTTAATTATTTCAGTTATTAGTAAATACAAAATACATTTCTTAATGGCATACAGATTTCTAAATTGTTTTTTGTGTGCACCTAAGTCAGAATTCCAGCTCTAACTTTGAAGTGCACTAATGTATCATATATATATATATTATTTTTTATTAGAATAGAGTTGATTTACAGTTATGTGTTAGTTTCAGATTTACAATAATGTGAAACTATATATATATATTTATTTTTTTTCAGGCTCATTTCCCACATAGACCACCACAGAATAATGAGTAGACTTCCATGTATAATACAGTAGGTCACGTTTAGTTATATATTTTATGCATAGTAGCATGTTTATGTAAATCCCAAACTCCCAACCTATCACTTTCCCACACGTTTGCCCCCTGGTAACACAAGTTTGACTTTGAGGTCTGTGAGTCTGCTTCTGTTCTGTAAAAAAGTCTATTTGTGTACTTTTTATTATATTCCACACATAAGTGATGTCATATGAAATTAATCTTTCTTTGACTTCACTTAACATGATAATCTCTAGGTCCATCTGTGTTGCTGCAAATGATATGGTTTTGTTCTATTTTATTGTTGAGTAATATTCCATTGTATACATGTATCATATTTTCTTCATCCACTCCTCTGTTGATGGACATTTAGGTTGCTGCCATGTCTTGGCTTTTGTAAACAGTGCTGCGATGAACACTGGAGTGCATGCAAGTGGGAATGTAAGTTGTTACAACCATTAATGAGAATAGCACTGAGGTTCCTTAAAAAAGATGTAAAACTCCCATATGATCCAGCAATCCCATTCCTGGGCATATATTTGCAGAGAACTACAATTTGAAAAGATACTTGTGTCTTGTATTTATTAATGACATCACAAATATTGTAGTTAAGCACGTTTTGGAAACTCAACAGTGCATAGCTTTGAAAAACATAATGATGTGTTTTCAAGTCCAAATCGTACTCCACATTTAATATTCTTTATTATATTGCTTCATTTTTCTCAGAACCACTGTATACTTATATGTATATCATACAATACAATTTCATTTATTTTCTTTATTGTAAGGTTATCCTGTTTTTGAAAATAAAGCAGTTGCTCCATTACACATTCAATCCAACACTGCTACTGCTAAAGTCGCTTCAGTCGTGTCCGACTCTGTGCGACCCCAGAGACGGCAGCCCACCAGGCTCTCCTGTCCCTGGGATTCTCCAGGCAAGAACACTGGAGTGGGTTGCCATTTCCTTCTCCAATGCCTGAAAGTGAAGTCGCTCAGTCATGTCCGACTCCTAGCGACCCCGTGGACTGCAGCCTACCAAGCTCCTCCGTCCATGGGATTTTCCAGGCAAGAGTACTGGAGTGGGGTGTCATTGCCTTCTCCGAAATCCAACACTAATTCCCATTAAAAATTTATGAGCAGAGCGCATACTGAAATGGTCTAACTCTTCATATCTCCATGACAGCCTCTCTAGTACATGTCTCTAATTTCTGTTGCTTAAACTTCCGAAATGTTTTACTGCTTCCAATTTTGTCCCCCTTGTTATTTTTCATCAAGAGTAGTGATCTTTGTAAACTGGAATAATACCAGGATACTTCTCTACTTAAAACCCTCCAGTGGTTTGCTTTCACAGAAAATAACCCAGGTTTCCCTGGTGGCTCAGATGGTAAAGAATTTGCCTGCAATGCAGGAGACCTGGGTTCGATCCCTGGGTTGGGAAGACCCCCGGAGAAGGAAGTGGCAACCCATTCAAGTATTCTTGCCTGGAAGATTCCATGAAAAGAGGAGCCTGGCAGGCTACAGACCATGGGGTCACAAAGTGATCTTTGTAAACTGAAATAATACCAGAATACTTCTCTGCTTAAAACTCTCCAGTGGTTTGCTTTCACAGAATATAACCAATTCCCTGCCAATTCTCTTTCAATTCATATCACTGTACTGAGTGGTCATTTTGCACCAGTTCACTAAGCAGCCGCATTATCTGAACTGGCTGGAAACTCAGTCTGAGGCTTGTGGGGCTCCTTTTGTCACTGATATCTCATTTATCGTCTACTCATCTCACCTCCTCACCACTCATTTATAACCATATATAATTGTATTTTTATTGTTTATCTCTTATCACTAAAATAAGATCTACAAGATCAGAGACTTATTCACAGTTATATGTCTAGCACATAAAGTGGTACCCATGATGTAGTATGTTCTTTGAAATAATGAATCATAAAAATACTTGCTTCTGCAATCTGATAAGGTGGAAAGAAAATATAAGACTGCAAGGAAAATTAGACAAATTTGAAAGTTAAAACATATTCTGTATGCCCAATCAGCCATCAAACAGGTGATTAGGAAGGGAAACCATAAATAAAATAGAAGACAACCCTCAAATTGGGAGAAACTCTTTGCAAATGAAGCAACTGTAAAGGGATTAATCTCCAAAATATAAAAAACAGCTCATAAAGCTCATTTAAATAAAAAACCCAATCAGAAAATGGGTGAAGATCTAAGTAGACGTTTATCTGAAGAAAACATATAGATGGCCAGAGAGGACATGGAAACATACTCAACATCATTAATTATTAGGGAAATGCACATCAAAACTGCAATGAGGTGTCACCTCACACTGGTCAGAATGGCCTTCATCAAAAATTCTATAAACAACACAAGCTGGAGAGGATGTGGAAGAACGGCCCCCCTCTTCTGCTTTTGGTGGGAATGTAAATTAGTACAGCCACTGTGGAGGATGGTATCAGTTCTGTTCAGTCACTCAGTCATGTCTGACTCTCTGTGACCCCATGGACTGCAGCACGCCAGGCCTGCATGTCCATCACCAACTTCCAGAGTTTACTCAAACTTATAACCATAGAGTCGGTGATGCCATCCAACCATCTCATCCTCTGTTGTCCCCATCTCTTCCCACCTTAAATCTTTCCCAGCATCCGTGTTTTTTTCCAGTGAGTCAGCTCTTCGCATCAGGTGGCCAAAGTATTGGAGTTTCAGCTTTAGCACCAGTCCCTCCAATAAATATTCAGGACTGACTTCCTTTAGGATGGACTGGTTGGATCTCCTTGCAGTCCAAGGAATGCTCAAGAGTCTTTTCCAACACCACAGTTCAAAAGCATCAATTCCTCCGCTCTCAGCTTTTTTTATAGAACAACTCTCACATACATACATGACTACTGGAAAAACCATAGCTTTGACTAGACAAACCTTTGTTGGCAAAGTAATGTCTCTGCTTTTTAATATGCTGTCTAGGCTGGTCATAGCTTTTCTTCCAAGGAGCAAGTGTCTTTTAATTTCATGGCTGCAGTCACCATCCGCAGCGATTTGGGAACTCAAAAAAATAAAGTCTGTCACTGTTTCCATTGTTTCCCCACCTACTTGCCATGAAGTGATGGGACTGGATGCCCTGAATGTTGAGTTTTAAGCCAACATTTTCACTCTCCTCTTTCACTTTCATCAAGAGGCTCTTTAGTTCTTCTTCACTTTCTGCCATAAGGATGGTGTCATCTGCATGTTTGAGGTTATTGATATTTCTCCTGGCAATCTTGATTCCAGCTTGTGCTTCATCCATCCCAGCGTTTCTCATGATGTACTCTGCATATAAGTTAAATAAGCAAGGTGACAATATACAGCCTTGATGTACTACTCCTTTCCCAATTTGGAACCAGTCCATTGTTCCATGTCCAGTTCTAACTGTTGCTTCTTGACCTGCATACAGATTTCTCAGGAGGCAGGTAAGGCAGTCTCATAGTCCCATCTCTTGAAGAATTTTCTGCAATTTGTTGTGATCCACAAAGTCAAAGGCTTTGGCTTAGTCAATAAAGCAGAAGTATGTGTTTTCTGGAACTCTCTTGCTTTTTTGATAATCCAGTGGATGTTGGCAATTTGATCTCTGGTTCCTCTGCCTTTTCTAAATCCAGCTTGAACATCTGGAAGTTCACAGTTCATGCACTGTTGAATCCTGGCTTGGAGAATTTTGAGCATTACTTTGCTAGCATGTGAGATGAGTGCAATTATGTGGTAGTTTGAACATTCTTTGGTATTGCCTTTCTTTGGGATTGGAATGAAAATTGACCTTTTCTGGTCCTGTGGCCACTGCTGAGTTTTCCAAATTTGCTGGCATTTGAGTGTAGCACTTTCACAGCATCATCCTTTAGGATTTGAAATAGCTCAACTGGAACTCCATTACCTCCACTAGCTTTGTTTGTAGTGATGCTCTCTAAGTCCCACTTGATTTTGCATTCCAAGATGTCTGGCTCTAGGTGAGTGATGACACCATCATGATTATCTGGGTCATGAAGATCTTTTTTGTACAGTTCTTCTGTGTATTTTTGCCACCTCTTCTTAATATCTTCTGCTTCTGTTAGGTCCATACCGTTTCTATACTTTATTGTGCCCATCTTTGCATGAAATTGTTCCCTTGGTATCTCAATTTTTTTTTTTTTAATATACCTCTAGTCTTTCCCATTCTGTTGTTTTCCTCTATTTCTTTGCATTGATGACTGAGGAAGGCTTTCTTATCTCTTTTTGCTATTCTTTGGGACTCTGCATTCAAATGGGTGTATCTTTTCCTTTTCTCCTTTGCCTTTAGCTTCTCTTCTTTTCACAGCTATTTGTAAGGCCTCCTCAGACAACCATTTTGCCTTTTTGCATTTCTTTTTCTTGGGGATGGTCTTGATCCCTGTCTCCTGTATAATGCCATGATCCTCTGTCCATAGTTCTTCAGGCACTCTGTCTATCAGATCTAAAACCTTGAATCTGGCAACTCGTTTCACACATGACATTTTACATGTTTCAATGCCATTCTCGCAAATCTTCCCACCCTCTCCCTCTCTCACAGAGTCCATAAGACTGTTCTATACCAGTCCAGGTTCGATGCACGATGCTGGATGCTTGGGGCTGGTGCACTGGGACGACCCAGAGGGATGGAATGGGGAGGGAGGAGGGAGGAGGGTTCAGGATGGGGAATGCATGTATACCTGTGGCGGATTCATTTTGATATTTGGCAAAACTAATACAATTATGTAAAGTTTAAAAATAAAATAAAATTAAAAAATAAATAAATAAATAAAATAAAACCTTGAATCTGTTTGTCACTCATACCTGTATGGTCTAGTGGTTTCCCCTCCTTTCTTCAATTTAAGTCTGAATTTGGCAATAAGGAGTTCATGATCTGAGCCACAGTCAGCTCCCGGTCTTGTTTTTGCTGACTGTATAGAGCTTCTCCATCTTTGGCTGCAAAGAATGTAATCAGTCTGATTTTGGTGTTGACCATCTGGTGATGTCCATGTGTAGAGTCTTCTCTTGTGTTCTTGAAAGAGGGTGTTTGCTATGACCAGTGCATTCCCTAGGCAAAACTCTATTAGCTTTTTCCCTGCTTCATTTTGCACTCCAAAGCCAAATTTGCCTGTTATTCCAGGTATCTCTTGAATCCCTATTTTTGCATCGCAGTCCCCTATACTGAACAGGACATCTTTTCTGGGTGTTAATTCTAGAAGATATTATAGGTCTTCATAGACCCATTCAACTTCAGCTTCTTCAGCATTACTGGTCGGGCATAGACTTGGATTACCGTGATATTAATGGTTTGCTTTGGAAACAAACAGAGATTATTTTGTCATTTTTGAGATTGCATCCAAGTACTGAATTTCAGATTCTTGTGTTGACTATGATGGCTACTCCATTTCTTCTAATGGATTCTTGCCACAGTAGTAGATATAATGGTCATCTGAGTTAAATTCACCCATGCCAGTCCATTTTAGTTCACTGATTCCTAAAATGTTGATGTTCACTCTTACCATTTCCTGTTTGACTACTTCCAATTTACCTTGATTCATAGACCTAACATTCAAGGTTTCTATACAATATTGTTCTTTACAGCATTGGAATTTAGCATCAGAGGATAATATGGAGGTTCCTTAAAAAAGTAAAAATAGAACTAACATGTGACCCAGCAATCCCATTCCTAGGAATATACCCTGAGAAAAAACATAATTCAAAAAGATATATGCACCCTAGTGCTCATTGTAACACTGTTTACAATAGTCAAGACATGGAAGCAACCTCAGTTCTATCAACAGAGAAATGTATAAAGAAGAAGTGGTACATATATACAATGGAATATTACTTAGCCATAAAAAGAACAAAAGAATGCCATTTGCAGCAAAATAGATGGACATAAACTTTGTCATACTGAGTGAAGTAAGTCAGACAGAGAAAGACTAATATCATATGATATTGCTTATGTGTGAAATCTACACAAAAAAAAGGTAAAAATGGACTTATTTACAAAACAGAAGTACAATCACAGATGTAGAAAACAAACTTATGATTACTAGGGATTAAATGGGGGAGGGTAAATTGGGAGATAAGGATTGAGATATACTTACTATTATATATAGAATAGATAGCTGATAACTTACTGTATATCACAGGGAACTCTTTTCTATACTCTGTATCTGGCTATATGGGAAAAGATTCAAAGAAAGCATATATATATGTATCTGTATAACTGATTCACATTGCTATTAACTTGAAACTAATACAACATTGTAAATCAACTATACTGCAATAAAAATAAACAATTTCACTTGATTTTCCTCCTTATTTTCCTTGTATATAATAGATGATACTTATCATCAAATAGTCATTATAAGTCTTGTCTAGAATATGGACTAGAAAATAGTGTAAACCTTGTTTTAGTTGTGTAGTCTACATTAGAATTTAATATAATTGCTTCTTGAGTCAAGATATTTGGGTTAAAAAACTAGCTCTACCATTCTAAATTTTTTCTAAATTCATCCGAGATCCTTTGTTTCTATGACAGGTGTGAAAAACTCACCTGGCTCACAGTAAATGCTCAATTAAGTGTTTTTTTCTAAATGCTTAATTTCCTGCCTAATGTTGTAATTATCTTGGCATAGTTACAGATAGTTGAAATACAATCTGCATATTATTTTTCCAACACAGATTATATCCTGAATATTTTTCCATACAGCTAAATAGTTGAAAATAGCAAAGTCATTTTTGCTATTTAAAATTTCAAATCCTGTATATATTATAGCTGTAATAGAGACATCATAATTTTTATATCATTTAGCCTCCATGCAATAATAAAATAATAATATTAACCTGAATATTATACCCTCCTATGCATTAAGATATTCCCTTAGTGAAACTCATGGATTCATCAGTGTAAAGTTATTGGTTGAAATGGTCTGAAACTTACTTATAACCCCTGTGAAATTTGCTCTTTACTTTTTGCAAAGATATATGAACTTATACTACCACAATATAAAATACTTAAATATATATATATTTGTTTATGTTCTATTTATAAAATAGTAAAATAAGTGATAAAAAAGAAATATCTGATCAGTGCTAAATAGAAAAAAATATATTTATAATTTTTCCCATATGTTATTAGCCTCAAGAAAAATAAGGTAACAGTGTCCAAGTTACTTCTTTAAATTCATATAACTGTTAAATATTTGTATTAAAGAGCTATATTCACTCACATGGCTTTGACTATGGATAATTAAATATATAAGAGAACAGTCGACATCAGAAACTGTAGTTAGCTGACCTTTTATTTAAAAAAAGAAATAACTTCGTATTCACTGAATTGTTCATGATATGAGCATAAAGACATTGTTTGAAAGTAACGTGTGTACACAACAGTGTGCCCCTAAAAGAAATTATTACTGTTCAGAAATTGAATTTTTTATTTCAGCTTAGAACTGCTGTACCTGTTTGATCATTTGGCAAAGCCGCCTTTCTATTATTGTTCAGGAGACAAAGTGATGATTGATCTAACTACCCCAGTGTTAACCATTCTGCAGAAAAGATCTCTTATAGCCTTGGTAGATGAATACTATACTGCTGAGAATTTAATGACCCAGCATAGTGAAATCTAGCTATATAGAGAGAAAGACTTAGTTTCTTTCCTACTTACTAAGAGACATTTTCTAATTTCTTTACTCAGCTTGTGATGAAAATATGTAAAAAGTCAATGTGTAATAGGTCAGATTATATATAATAACGTCATACTGATTATCCTTTTTTTCTAAATTTCAGTATAAAGAACGTAACTCCAAAAGTGGGAGACCCTGAAACCCGTAAAGCTATTCGTCGTGCCTTTGACGTGTGGCAGAATGTCACTCCTCTGACATTTGAGGAAGTTCCCTACAGTGAATTAGAAAATGGCAAACGTGATGTGGATATAACCATCATTTTTGCATCTGGCTTTCATGGAGACAGTTCTCCTTTTGATGGAGAGGGAGGGTTTTTGGCACATGCTTATTTCCCTGGACCAGGAATTGGGGGAGATACTCATTTTGACTCAGATGAGCCATGGACACTAGGAAATCCTAATCATGATGGTAAGTGCATAGTTTTATTATTTTATTTTGTTGTTTTTTTTTATAATGCCCAAGTAATTTGCTAATTTATAAACTTAAGCTCAACAAATAATTTGTTTTTAAAATCACCAAACAATATGAGGTCTTTTATAGCATTTTACAACAAGAATATGTATAAGTCATTACACAATAGTAATTTTTCATGTGGCTTTTGATTAAAGATTAAACCTTTATAGTGTACTGTATAAATACTCTAAATTGAATTTTGTTTTCTATAAAAAGTCATTTAGAAGATTCTATAATATTCAAGTCATGAGACATGCATTAAGCAAATTCTCCTGTTTTTTAACACTTAATTCCAGTGTTTCCCCTTGAAACTTAACCTTGTTTGACATTGGTGGTGTAGCTTCTACCATATCTTCTCTGTGTGTGTGTGTTGGGGGGCGGGGGGGGGGGGGCTTGGGGTGGTTTCCATTATCACCTTTCTAATCTGTAAAATTTTTCTGCTTCTTTTTTGTCTCTTATCCTTTCCTTGGTCTCCCAATCCGATACAACTACATAAGTTATTGTTTTTGTATTATATCTTTAGTTTTATAGAAACTAGATTCTTACAACTCCATTGCAACATATCTATCAGTTTTCTAATCCTTGCAATTATTCTGATATGCAAAAATAATTAAAAAAAAGCTCAGCTAGTTCAGCTACAACTCAAACAACTCCACAAGAGGTTTTCTTCAAAACATACATTTTACTTCACATGCACCACTCCCTTGATTCATGCTAAGGCACCAGCAGTTTTCTCCACCACTGATTTTACACCATGATTATTTGACCACAAGAAGTATTTATTTATTTCGTGAAACTACTACTATCTTATGTAATAGTGTTCCATGGAACACATTTGGAAAAAGTTGTGTTAAATACCCCTATGAATCCTTTTCTACCTCTAGATCTATGAAAAAATGTATAGTTTCAGGAATCTCTTTGAACTGACATATATTTAGGGGGTGGGGACATTCTTACTAATTTTCATTAGACTTCAATGTTCTTTCTTATAATATACAAACCAAGTTTTGACTTAAGTCTCTAATACCTAACACAGTGCCTGAAACAAGAATGTTGAAAATGTTTGTTTCTTTATACTTTATCATTTTAAAAGAGGATTTGAAGCATTTTACCAAAATAATATAACAAGTTGTTATGAGGCTTTTTAAAATCTGATCAAATAAAAAGTATTAGCATAAAAAAAATAATATATTTTTCATGAATGTATTTTAATAATTACATAAGGAAATTCTCTTTGTTAGGGTAAAAATATATGTTGAAAAATTCTCATTCATTGAATATTAATGTCTTTATTATTATATAATTAATGTCAGTGAAATTCTTTGGGCAGAAAAAAAAAGCTCAACAGCTAAAAATATGGCTCCTTAATACAGAAAGCATGTGTTTCTTTCTAGGAAACAATTCATACTTCAAATTGTGTTTTAAAAATATTCACAGGATTACAAATTCTAGATTTATAAGATTCATAAATCAGCATCTCCATAATCCTTATAATCAAGACAGTTTTCTTTTTCACGACAATAAAATGTTAAAATCCAAGTATGCATTGTTTAATGACAACTAATCCATTAGTAAAACTATAAATTCCTCCTTGATGAGTTAAGCCCAGCCATCAAGTTAAGATTTGTTAGTTCATTAGAAGATTTAGCTAGCTGGATTAGTGTAATATCTTTGCATTTTTAGATCAGGCAGGGTTCAAATATATTATGGATAGAATGAACTAGATCAGGTTAAACTTAAAATAACATTAATTTTCAAAGAAAGAAAATATAATAAATAATATCCTATTTTCCAAAAGGAAATACAAAGCCTAGTATTAAACAAGATGATCTTTTGAATTATTGTAATAGGTGTATTTTCTATAATATAAAATTATGATTTCACTTTTAAGAACTGGTTTGAAGAATAATGGCAATTATGCTGGGATAATTCACTATAGTGCAATGAAAAGCCAGATACTTTGGAGTCAAACAGATGTATATTCCTGGCTAACTGATCATTAGCTCAAGAAACTGCTAACAAACTGTACACTTGATTTCATTCTTTATCTTGCATTGCAGTGCTGAAAATATTATAAGGAGCAATGCTTTATATTCAGGCATGTTTAACTTATTCTATACCTGAGCATATAATAATAAAATATTTACAACATGATAGTTGGCCCATAGTGGTTTGATACATAATTCATTTAAAATAAAATGTTTATTTTTATTAATATCACACAGGCATTCTAATGAAGTAGTTCACAGTTCCTCAAGGCAATTACTTAAATGGTTTTAAATAATGGAAAAATATTTTCATTCTAACTAATTGAGAAAAGTAGCACTTATAATGGTAGAGTTTTGCTGACACAGGAAAAACTGAAATTTGCTTTCAGGGAAAAGATATTCTTCTAAACTAATGAAAAGAGAAAATTGTATTTTATTCCAATACAATAAATTATTCCAATTGAGTCTAATTGTTAAAAACATTTTATGTCTATATCTTTGAAGTTGTATTGACTTTAGGGCCTCATAAATTTAATTTAAAAAATCTATATAAAGAAATGATGCCTATTAAATGGTCTGTATTTTCTCTTAAAATATTAAAACCATCAAGAAAGACTCACAGATACTTTAAATGTATCTTCTATTAGCTGAACTTTTCCAGACATGAACCAATACTTTTTAAAACTAAGTTTGTTTTTGTTTTTTTTTTTTTTAAAGTATAGGGCATTTGAAGTGACATAGGAAATGAGAATTTTCCCACTGAGTTGAGTATGAATGGTATTATGAATGCTTATGTGGTTTGTGTGATTGAAGACTTTCTAGGAATATATATGTGGGAAAGAATTAAAAAATAGGAAATATGAGTTGGACGTGTACAATAAAGTCTGCGGACTTTTAACTCAGTCCATATATCTTGGAAAGCTCTTAGAGAGATGGGAATACCAGACCATCTTACCCGTCTCCTGAGAAACCCGTATGTGGGTCAAGAAGCAACAGTTAGAACCCTGTATGGAACAACTGATTGGTTTAAGATCCAGAAAGGAGTACCACAGGGCTGTCTGCTGTCACCCTGTTTGTTTAACCTATACGCTGAGCACATCATGAGAAATGCTGAGCTGGATGAGTTACAAGCTGGAATCAAGACAGGTGGGAGAGACATCAACAATCTCAGATATGCAGATGACACCACGCTAATGGCAGAAAGTGAAGAGGAGCTAAAGAGCCTCTTGATGAGGGTGAAGGAGGAGAGTGAAAGAGCTGGCTTAAAACTAAATGTTAAAAACAAAGAAAGTAAGATCATGGCATCTGGCCCCATTGCTGCCTGACACATAGAAGGGGAAAGGTGGAAGTGGTAACCGATTTCCTCTTCTTGAGCTCCAAAATCACTGCAGGTGGCGACTGCAGCCATGAAATCAGAAGATGGTTGCTTCTTGGCAGGAAAACAATGACAAACCTAGATAGTGTGTTGAAAGCAGAGACATTACCCTGCCAACGGAGGTTTATATAATCGAAGCCATGGTCTTCCCAATGGTCACATATGGTCATAGGAGCTGGACCATAAAGAAGGCAGACACCAGAGAATTGGTGCCTTTGAACTGTGGTGCTGGAGAAGGCCCCTAAATGTCTCTTGGACTGCAAGAAGATCGAACTAGTTAATCTTTAGGAAGATCAACCCTGAATATTCACTGGAAGGACTGATGCTGAAGCTGAAGCTCCACTATTTTGGTCATATGATGCAAACTGTTGACTCATAGGAAAAGTCCCTGATGCTGGGAAAGATTGAGGGCAAAAGGAGAAGAGGGCATCAGAGGATGAAATGGCTGGACAATATCACTGATGCAATGAACATGTGCTTGGGCAAACTCCGGGAGATGGTGAGGGACAGGGACAGGGATTGTGTCGTCCATGAGGTCGCAAAGAGTCAGACACAACCGGGGGACTAAACAATCAGATCAGATCAGTCACTCAGTCGTGTCCAACTATTTGCTACCCCGTGAATCGCAGCACGCCAGGCCTCCCTGTCCATCACCATCTCCCGGAGTTCACTCAAACTCATGTCCATCGAGTCAGTGATGCCATCCAGCCATCTCATCCTCTGTCATCCCCTTTTCCTCCTACCCACAATCCCTCCCAGCATCAGAGTCTTTTCCAAGGAGTCAGCTCTTCTCATGAGGTGGCCAGAGTACTGGAGTTTCAGCTTTAGCATCATTCCTTCCAAAGAAATCCCAGGGCTGATCTCCTTCAGAATGGACTGGTTGGATCTCCTTGCAGTCCAAGGGACTCTCAAGAGTCTTCTCCAACACCACAGTTCAAAAGCATCAATCCTGCGGCACTCAGCTTTCTTCATAGTCCAACTCTTGCATCCATACATGACCACAGGAAAAACCATAGCCTTGACTAGACGGACCTTTGTTGGCAAAGTAATGTCTCTGCTTTTGAACATGCTATCTAGGTTGGTCATAACTTTCCTTCCAAGGAGTAAGTGTCTTTTAATTTCATGGCTGCAGTCACCATCTGCAGTGATTTTGGAGCCCAGAAAAATAAAGTCTGACACTGTTTCCACTGTTTCCCCATCTATTTCCCATGAAGTGATGGGACCGGATGCCATGATCTTCGTTTTCTGAATGTTGAGGTTTGCTTTTGCACTCTCCTCTTTCACTTTCATCAAGAGGCTTTTTAGTTCCTCTTCATTTTCTGCCATAAGGGTGGTGTCATCTGCATATCTGAGGTTATTGGTATTTCTCCCAGCAATCTTGATTCCAGCTTGTGCTTCTTCCAGCCCAGCGTTTCTCATGATGTACTCTGCATAGAAGTTAAATAAGCAGGGTGACAATATACAGCCTTGACGTACTCCTTTTCCTATTTGGAACCAGTCTGTTGTTCCATGTCCAGTTGTAACTGTTGCTTCCTGACCTGCATACAGGTTTCTCAAGAGGCAGGTCAGGTGGTCTGGTATTCCCATCTCTTTCAGAATTTTCCAGAGTTTATTGTGATCCACACAGTCAAAGGCTTTGGCATAGTCAATAAAGCAGAAATAGATGTTTTTCTGGAACTCTCTTGCTTTTTCCATGATCCAGCAGATGTTGGCAATTTGATCTCTGGTTCCTCTGCCTTTTCTAAAACCAGCTTGAACATCTGGAGGTTCATGGTTCACGTATTGCTGAAGCCTGGCTCGGAGAATTTTGAGCATTACTTTACTAGCGTGTGAGATGAGTGCAATTGTGCAGTAGTTTGAGCATTCTTTGTCATTGCCTTTCTTTGGGATTGGAATGAAAACTGACCTTTTCCAGTCCTGTGGCCACTGCTGAGTTTTCCAAATTTGCTGGCATATTGAATGCAGCACTTTCACAGCATCATCTTTCAGGATTTGAAATAGCTCAACTGGAATTCCATCACCTCCACTAGCTTTGTTCATAGTGATGCTTTCTAAGGCCCACTTGACTTCCCATTCCAGGATGTCTGGCTCTAGGTCAGTGATCACACCATCGTGATTATCTGGGTCATGAAGATCTTTTTTGTACACTTCTTCTGTGTATTCTTGCCACCTCTTCTTGATATTCTCTGCTTCTGTTAGGTCCATACCATTTCTGTCCCTTATCGAGCCCACCTTTGCATGAAATGTTCCCTTGGTATCTCTAATTTTCTTGAAGAGATCTCTAGTCTTTCTGACTGAACAACAGCAACATGTATTAATACATTTGATCGCCTCTTCACTTATGCTGTAGAAATATAATAATTTTATACATATGCATATCATTAAAAACAAAACAAAACAATTAATTAATATTTAGTGTTTCATTTGGATTAAAATATTGATGTTTCTTTACTGGTCCAATAAGTATATTTTTCCTATTGAGTGAGCTTAAAGAAAATGATTCTGCAGAATAATAGTTTTCAGAATTGTAGGCGATTAAGGGAGAAGTTAACTGTTCAATATATAACTCCATAAAGATTTACTGCTTAGTTGAAATTCACACTTTTAACTAGCAACAGCAGGGTGGCTAGCGTAATGTCCTATGAAGTATTGATCATTTATCAAAGGAAAAACCTCCCGCTTTGTTGTGGTACTGATGAATGTGTGGAGAATAAATGCATTCGTACATTCTAGCTTCTTTCTGTAAGACTGTCTTTTTGAATCACAAATATACAGGCACAATACTGACATCTTCAGTAATATTTTTTTTTGTTTCTTTAGTCCTCCCATGTCCCCTGGCTTACCTACCTGAAAATTTTCTTTTCTCTCCTATTCAGAGTTCTTAAGCATCTTGAAAACAGAGAAAGTTGAAAGTTTAGCAAAAATGCAAATGAAAGAGCCTCTTGATAAGTACCAAGCTCATTTTCCACAGCATATTGCTCAGTTAATGAAGGCAATTTGAATTCTGTCTACCTCTAAACAGATAAACAGTGACCTAGGCTGCCAGTACTCCTTAATTCATTGTTATCCACTTTCCTATCAATTTACTTATAGTCATGATACTATTTGAAAACTCAATCCAATACTCATTAAGTGAATTATGCAATAGTTACATTAAAATAAATAAAGGAGTACACCCCCACATTCACCTTTCGTAAGTATAATGCCTTCCCCCCCCCCACCGAAGGCCTTTTTTTTTTTTTTTAATGGAGTGGATAATAAAATATCTGCATAGTAATTCTAATAGAAAAGTGTTACTGTGATACAATTTTTGAAGAGTATGCATTGGCTGAACGTGGGTTGGAAAATTTAACTCTAACAAAATGTTAAAATTCATTTTGGTCATCATTATCATATGGTTTCTTTGGCTACAGTATAAAATTTAAGTGGTAAAGTCAATGTAAACATGAACTTACCACAAGGAATAGTAATTTACCACAGTCATGGGAGTCCAGAGTGACAGTCTCCAAACAGAAATTTTATATATTAAAATAATGTATAGAACCATGACTGAGAAATATATAGATGCATAGCTTATTTCACCATGCAGTTCTACTAGCTATTCTATTAGCAAAAAGAATGCCTTACATTGGCTGTGTTTATTAGTATAAAGGTGACTTTGTAAAGTCAGAAGGTAATCAGGAGGTGCTCAGAGCTGTTGGGGTAGTCTATCTAAAAACTAAGGAGAGAGAGAGATGATGATAAATAGTTCATCTGAGACATCAAAATACTTAAATCTATTGCATCATTCAGTTCAGTTCAGTCGCTCAGTCATGTCCGACTCTTTGTAACCTCATGAATCGCAGCACGCCAGGCCTCCCTGTCCATCACCAACTCCCGGAGATTACTCAAACTCATGTCCATTGAGTCAGTGATGCCATCCAGCCATCTCATCCTCTGTCGTCCCCTTCTCCTCCTGCCCTCAATCTTTCCCAGCATCAGGGTCTTTTCAAATGAGTCAGGTCTTCACATCAGGTGGCCAAAGTACTGGAGTTTCAGCTTCAGCATCAGTCCTTCCAGTGAATATTCAGGTCTGATTTCCTTTAGGATGGACTGGTTGGATCTCCTTGCAGTCCAAGGGACTCTCAAGAGTCTTCTCCAACACCACCGTTCAAAAGCATCAATTCTTCTGCGTTCAGCCTTCTTTATAGTCCAGCCATACATGACTACTGGAAAAACCAAAGCCTTGACTAGACAGACTTTTGTTGACAAAGTAATGTCTCTGCTTTTTAATATGCTGTCTAGATTGGTCATAACTTTCCTTCCAAAGAGTAAACATCTTTTAATTTCGTGGCTGTAGTCACCATCTGCAGTGATTTTGGATTATGATTGTTAATTTTATGTGTTAAACTGATTGGGCTAAGGGATACCCAGAGAGCTGGTAAAATATTATTTCTGGATGTGTTTGTGGGTTATTTCTGGAAGAGATTAGCTTTTGATTCAGTAGACTGAGTAAAGACCTTCCTTCACCCATGTAGGCAGGCATGATCCAGTCCACTGGGGGCCAGTGTAGAACAAAAGAGGAAAAGTGAATTCCGTCTCCCTTCTTGGTCTAAAACACATAAAAAGTACTTCTTTCCCTGATTTTATTCTTCAGAACTCCTGGTTCTTGAGCATTTGGACTCAAATGGAATTATACCCTCAGGTTCCCTGGTTCTTCAGTTTACAGAGAGTAGATCATTGGACTTCTTAGTCTCAATAACCTCACAAACTACTGTAATATAGCCATGTATATCCTATCGACTGTGTTTCTCTGAAGAATACTGACCAATATCATCCTTAAATATAACCCTTACATGTGGAATGCTCAAATTCTATATCTGATCCCCAAAATTATTTGAATAGGCCAAGTTTAAGATGCTTGAGTCAAGGGACATGCCTGATGCAAGCCAGAGAAAGTTAACCTTCTATAAGAGAGATTTTGTCATTAGTGTGCAAATACAGGCTTACCAAGAGGTAAACCTAGGCCTTAGCCACTTGTTTGCCACCTCCCCAACTTTTATGCTCATTTTGCAACTGTATATACTAGGCTACATAACATGTTCAGATGCTCTCAGGTTTTTGACTTTGATATTTGAGAACAGGAAGGGATAGTTGCCAGACAGATTTACCAAGAAACCTAAAAGTGCTATAGTCTGTGGGAATATTGTCTAGATCAATCTGTCTTGTATTTTTGAAGATACAGAAAGGACTCAATGTAACTGGACACTCAGGGAATTTGTTGTTGTTCAGTCTCTAAAGCGACTCCTACTCTTTGCGAATCCATGGACTGCAGGATGCCAGGCTCCTCTGTCATTCACTGTCTCCCAGAGTTTGTGCAAATGCATGTCTATTGAGTCAGTGATACTATCCAAACATCTCATCTTCCGCCCTGCCTCTTTTGCCTTCAGCCTTTCCCAGCAATACTGATATTTTCCCCAGCAGTCTTGATTCCAGCTTGTGATTCATCCAGTCTGGCATTTCACATGATGTACTCTGCATATAAGTTAAATAAGCAGGGTGACAATATGCAGCCTTGTGGTACTCCTTTCCCAATTTGGAACCAGTCAATTGTTCTATGTTCACTTCTGTTGCTTCTTGATTGCTTACAGGTATCTGAGTAGACAGGTGAGGACGTCTGGTATTCCCATCACATTAACAGTTTTCCACAGTTTTTTTTGTGATCCACACAGTCAAAGGCTTTAACAAAGTCAATGAAGCAGAAGTATTTTTTTTTTCCCTGAAATTTTCTTGCTTAATTATGATCCAATGAATGTTGGAAATTTGCTCTCTGTTTCCTCTGCCTCCTCAAAACCCAGCTTGTACATCTGGAAGTTCTTGGTTCACATAAAGCTAAAGCCTATTCTTTGGAACTCTGCATTCAAATGGGTATATCTTTCCTTTTCTCCTTTGCTTTTCACTTCTCTTCTTTCACAGCTATTTGTAAGACCTCCTCAGACAACCATTTTGATTTTTTGCATTTCTTTTTCTTGGTGATGGTCTTGATCCCTGTCTCCTGTACAATGTCATGAACCTCTGTCCATAGTTCATCAGGCACTGTCTATGAAATCTAGTTCCTTAAATCTATTTGTCACTTCCACTGTATAATCGTTAGGGATTTGATTTAGGTCATACCTGAATGGTCTAGTGGTTTTCCCTACTTTCTTCAATTTAAGTTTGAATTTGGCAATAAGGAGTTCATGATCTGAGCCATAGTCAGCTCCCAGACTTGTTTTTGCTGACTGTATAGAACTTCTCTGTCTTTGGCTGCAAAGAATATAATCAATCTGATTTCAGTGTTGACCATCTGGTGATGTCCATGTGTAGAGTCTTCTCTTGTGTTGTTAGAAGAGGGTGTTTGCTATGACCAGTACATTCTCTTGGCAAAACTCTATTAGCCTTTGCCCTGCTTCATTCCGTATTCCAAGGCCAAATTTGCCTGTTACTCCAGGTGTTTCTTGACTTCCTACTTTTGCATTCCAGTCCCCTATAATGAAAAGGACATCTGCACCAGTACACATGCACAAGAATGGTTTCATAATAGGATCAAATATAACAGCAAAAAAATAAGACTTGAAAATGTTTGTCAAAGGAATAAATATATAACTATTATTTACTTATTTTTAAAATGGACAGTCAAGTGGCAGGGAAGTACAGTTACTACTGCTATAGTTAACAATATAGATGATTCTTGACACAATAATAAGTAAAAAGAGTAAACTGCAGAAGTCTAGATGCAATATGTTATCATTTGCTCTAAGATTCAAAAAGAAGCAAAACAAGATGCAGGCGTATAAATATGCTTTTCAAAGTAAAGGGAAGATGTCACAATTTTAAGTGTAGTGATTAAAGGAAGAAGAATGAAATATGAACTATATATAAGTAGATATAAAGGAGTCAGCAATAATTTATTTTGAAGTTGGGATAATGGATTTTCAGGTTTATGTTAGTATGTGGTGCTTCATAATTTACATGTGTTAAGAATAATGTTTTACTTGTGTCAATATTGCATAGTCAGTACAGATCCTAATCAAATATGCCATTTGCATTGAATAGAACTTTTCATGCAAAAAAAAAAGTGTTTGCATTGAGAGATAATTAAATTTTGACAGAGAAATGGGAAGAAGGAAATACTGAGACAAAGAAACTATATGGAAAAAATCATAGAATGTAAAATAACTTGGACATGTCTGTTTAGAACAGAGTTTCTCAACCTCAGCACTATTGACATTTTGAGCCAGATAATTTTGACGGCCAAGAAAGAGTTTCCTATACATTAACTGCATCATCCCTGCCCTCTATCCATAGGTGCTAGTAGCAAGTTCAATTATAAATGACCAAAAGTGTCTACCAGTCTTATCTGTCTCCAGTCTTTCCCAACTGTCCACTAGGGGAAGGTGGGGGCAAAATCACCTTCAGTTGAGACCACAGGTCTAGAAAAGGAGAGAATAAATATAATGAGTAGTGATAAGTTAAATGACAAAGTTTGGTTTGATTTAAGTTGTTAAAATTATTTAGTGACAAATTGATGAAGTTGATTTCCATTGTGGCCCATTAGGGCTTCCAAGGTGGCACTAGTGGTGAAGAACCCACCTCCCAAGGCAGGAGACCTAAGAGACACGGGTTCAATCCCTGGGTCGGAAAGATCCCCTGGAGGAGGACGTGGCAACTCGCTCCAGTATTCTTGCCTGGAGAATCTAATGGAGACAGGAGCCTGGTGGTTTATAGTCCATAGGGTCTCAAAGAGTTCAATATGACTGAAGCGACTTATCTGGCAGAATTCACCAAGTGAGTTTTAACAACAGAATAAAATGAGCACACCTATGCTTTAGACCATTTTATTCAGGTTGCAGGATACAAGGAGGAAAATATGAAGACTTGAGTCTGAATCTGTTCAGGGTGAATTTCTCTATTGAAACTGGTGCATGACTTCTGTTCAATATTATCTCCTATACCATCATTTAATACAAAATACATACTAGAAAATTACAAAGTATTAAAAATAGAATAATGTTTGAAAGCACTCTAAAGGCAGTAGTGGATTTTTTTTAAATGAGGTTTTTGTACAAAATAAAACATATAAACGTATGTTTTATTTACGCTTTCTCAACTGTTAGATTTATTTCTCAACTGTAAGATTTGACTTATTCAAATGCAAACAATTTGACTTATTCAAATGGTGACTATACCCTACCCAAGAGCAAGAGGCTTTGATTACTTCTCTATCACAATTCTAGTTTAAATTTATCAAACTTACTCCTTACAGATTTTTTTTTAAAATTCTGATCAGTCTTAAATTGTGTCTTGGATATATATAGTTCTAAATTTGTTCATGCACAAAAGTAAATATTTGTTTCTGATTATACACCAAGGTATTCAATTTCAGAGCTGTAAGAGTTGTCTCAAGTAGTATGTTACTATTATATAAAGGTTCAAAAAATCACAACGTATTTCTTATTTACGTAAACTTATTTTTCAGTATATAAATGCAATTTCACTCTAAGATTATCCAATATTAATCTGTAGCATACAAAAATTATTCAATTTAAATGCTCCTTTCTCTGATTGTATCTTACCTTTGTGAACCACATTTTGCCATGTTTTTTATTTCATATTGTAAGGTTTCTAAATGTGCAAGTGTATGTGAGTATATATATGGATGTGTGCATACTACATTCAGGTTTCCTTAAAGAAGAACTGATGCTTGGATAAAACTTTCCTTTCATTTGCCATGTTAACCTTTTTTTCCATAGCCACTTCATATTTTCAATTTATTAAAAGATGCATATTGATAAAAAAATAAGGAAATTGATATGCATTTGGTTATAGTAGATTTGCTCATTCTAGAAAAGTGCCAAAGGAAATACTAACAATAAAATATATCTATGATATATTAAAAATATTTTTATGATTTTGTATTAAATCAGCAAGGAAAAACTCTGGTTTAAAGTATTTTTACCTAATGAAGCTTCTCATTTACAGCCTTTTTTTGCAGCAGTGATTTAATGAACAAAAATTTAGTTAGATGAGTGGTATTAACATTTTTTGCCTTTTCATTCTGTTCATGGGGTTCTCAGGACACATGCTGAAATGGTTTGCCATTCCCTTCTATAGTGGTCCATGGTTTGTCAGAACTCTCCACCATGACCCATCCATCTCGGGTGGCCCTACAAGGCATGGCTCATAGTTTTGTTGAGTTAGATGAGGCTGTGATCCATGTGATCAGTTTGGTTAGTCTTCCCTGTGATTTCCCTTGTACTGCAAGGAGATCTAATCCGTCAACCCTAAGGGAAATCAACCCTGAATATTCTTTGGAAGGACTGATGCTGAAGCTGAAGCTCCAGTACTTTAACCACCTCATGTGAAGAGCTGACTCACTGGGAAAGACCCTGATGCTGGGAAAGATTGAAGGCAGGAGGAGAAGGCGATGACGGAGGATCAGATGGTTGGATGGCATCACCGACTCAATGGACATGAGTTTGGACAAGTTCTGGGAGATGGTGAAGGACAGGGAAGCCTGGCATGTTTCAGTCCGTGGAATTGCAAGGAGTAGGACATGACTGAGTGACTGAACAACAAATTAATGTTTTTTACCTAATAGAAACACACAGGAGAAAGGTTCACTTCTGTTTTGTGGTTTATTTCTCACCAAGGAGATCCAGAAAAAGATAAATTAGCTGCACCTTTAAATTTACCTTAAACTTTCAACCTCATTCCCCTTGGCCTTAGCAGATAATCATGAATCTTAAATTGAAGTCAGTTTATGTAATTATGGGCTTCCCTCGATGACTCAGTGGGTAAGGAATCCACCTGCAATGCAGTAGACATGGGTTCAATCCCTAGGTTGGGAAGATCCCCTGGAGAAGGGAAAGGCTACCCACTCCAGTATTCTGACCTGAATCCTCTTCATAAGCCCATGCACTCATGACTGAAAGAGTATGTAACTATATTCACAGATCTTTTCTGCCTTACCTTATTCATTGTTTCCTCATGAATTCTTGTCTTCGGGGGAAAAATGGATGCATTTTATGCCCATCACTCCTTCTATCATAAAGTTCTACTTAACCCTCAATACCCTGTCTGTATCTAATCAGCCTACCAAACTTGGTCCTAATCATTACCTATTTTATTAGTAACTTGTGGTCTACAAATATATATAGTACATTTACTTTAGAATCTTAAGAGCATAATGAATTATTACATAATAAATGAAACCAAACTAGAGATAAGGTATCTAATAACAAGTATTTCCAGACAGAATAGACCTTTTATCTTGTCAATAAATATAAAATAATCATTTTAATCAAGTAATAAGAGGACTTGAAGTAAAATACTTCACATTTCAGCCTGAGGTTAGCTGTTCCAAGTCACTGGGACTAAGTAAAGGAATCACTGAGGAAGCATTAAGAAACAGTTCCTATTACCTAGGTTTATTATCAACTGATATAATTTAAGTCAAACTAACCTGACTCACCCTGATGTATTTTGAACCTTAACTATATTCTTTCCCAAATATTATCTCTTCAGTTCAGGTTGGAAGTGTTGGGGCAATGAGAGGTGGAAATAAATCATTATCATCATCTGCCTCCCCTTAAGTTGAGTGTTCTGTCCATCTCTATCAGGCCCTTGGGAGTTTATACTTATTATTATGTTATTTTTCAAAACTGAAGAACCATGTAACACTCCTGCCAGAAGTACATGCTGCTGCTCCTGCTAAGTCACGTCAGTCGTGTCCAACTCTGTGGGATCCCATAGACAGCAGCCCACCAGGCTCCCCCATCCCTGGGATTCTCAAGGCAAGAACACTGGAGTGGGTTGTCATTTCCTTCTCCAATGCATGAAAGAGAAAAGTGAAAGTGAAGTCACTCAGTCGTGTCTGACTCTTAGCGACCCCATGGACTGCAGCCTACCAGGCCCCTCTGTCCATGGGATTTTCCAGGCAAGAGTACTGGAGTGGGGTGCCATTGCCTTCTCCAGCCAGCAGTACAGAAGGATGTACAATTCATTGACCATGAGGATAACAATAAGTATGGTACAATGGTGAAGAAAATGATAATAATGCCATATGCTGGGCTTTAAGCACTGTTAGATGCCATAGATTTTCAGTTTGCACTCATTTCACATGCTAATAAAGTAATGTTCAAAATTCTGTAAGCAAGGCTTCAACAGTACATGAACTATGAATTTCCAGATGTTCAAGCTGGATTTAAAAAAAGCAGAGGAACCAGATATCAAATTGTCAATATCTGTTGGACCATAGAAAAAGCAAGAGAATTCCAGAAAAACATTTACTTCTGCTTCATTGACTATGCTAAAGCCTTTGACTGTGAGGATCACAACAAACTGTGGAAAATTCTTCAAGAGATGGGAATACCAGACCACTGTATCTGCCTCCTGAGAAACCTGTATGCAGGTCAAGAAACAACAGTTAGAACCAGACATGAGGGACAATGGACTGGTTTCAAATTGGGAAAGGTATATGTCAAGGCTGCATATTGTCACCCTGCTTATTTAACCTATGTATCATGTGAAATGCTGGGCTGGATGAAGAAGGAATCAGGATGGTCGGGAGAGATATCAATACCCTCAGGTATGCATATGACACCACCCTTATGGTAGAAAGCGAAAAGGAACTAAAGAGCCTCTTGATGAAAGTGAAAGAGGAGAGTGAAAAAGCTGGCAAAAATGCAACATTCATAAAACTAAGATCACGGCATCTGGTCCCATCACTTCATGGCAAATAGATGGGATACAGTGGAAACAGTGAGAGACTAGTTTCTTGGGCTCCAAAATCACTGCAGATGGTGACTGCAGCCATGAAATTAAAAAACACTTGCTCCTTGGAATAAAAGTTATGACCAACCTAGACAGCATGTTAAAAATCAGAGACATTGCTTTACTGACAAAGATCTGTATATTCAAAGCTATGGTTTTTCCAGTAGTTATTTATGGATGTGAGAGTTGGACCATAAAGAAAGCTGAGCACCAAAGAATTCATGCTTTTGAACTGTGGTGTTGGAGAAGACTCTTGATATCAAGTCTCTTGGACTGCAAGGATCAGTCCTGAATATTCATTGGAAGGACTGATGCTGAAGCTGAAGCTTCAATATTTTGGCCACCTGATGTGAACAGTGGACTCATTAGAAAAGACCCTGATGCTGGGAAAGATTGAAGGCAGGAGGAGAAGGGGAAGAAAGAGGATGAGATGGTTGATGGCATCACCGACTCAATGGACATGAGTTTAAGCAAGCTCCAGGAGATGGTGGACAGGGAAGCATGGCATGCTGCAGTCCCTGAGATCGCAAGGAGTCGGACACGACTGAGGTACTGACCACCACCAACAGTCCCTGCAACTGTATCATGTATAGTCTGTTGTTATCCCAAAATTACAGATGAGGAAAGTGAAATGCAAAGGGTTAAATACTGAGGCTCAAATCATAGTTTGTGAGTGGGGATGATGGTCATCTTCCCATACAGGATAGCTGAACCACAGAAAGTTTCGACCAGCCAAAGCTATAAACCTGAGTTTGACACTTGTAACATCTAATTTCTCATCTTTATGAGTTTGAGTAGGCAAAGGTTAATTTCACCCATTTACAATTTTTGTTAATGACATATATTTTTGACTAAATGGCATACATTTTTATATATGTTATTCATCTGTATATGTTTTGTGAATGTTCATTACCTATTTCTCACCTTTGTTCTCATTGGACCATCCTACTGAATTATTTGATTAATTTGTAAAAGGCCTTTAAATAATAAGGATATTGGCTATTTACCTGATTTTCTTCCACTCAGTCACTTTTAGGAAGTGGGAGAGTGCGAAAATACCTTCTCTCATGAGGAAAAATTAGGATGTCCCTCTATTTGGCTTACCAATGGGGAGTATCCTTCCTTTACTTGGGTAAATGAATGATATGCATAGGTTATTTCCCCAGTGTTATGTTACATTTTTTTTTCTTCTCCATCCAAATACTTTATTGATAAGTTGGAAAAGGCCAGTGTTACTATTTGATCTCAATAATATTTGAACTTTGATGCTTTTTCAAATGATAAATTCTTTTGTCTTTTCATTGTTTAAAAATTTCCACTATAATAATATGCAAAAACATTTCTTAATTTCTTCGAACATAGAATGTGGTTTAACAGACAGTATTTTATCCATTTTCTATTTTTTGATGTGAAATAATTGGTTTTCTGAGTTCTTGTAGGCAGCAGTTCTTTCTAATCAAAATGTTATGAAATTCACACAGTAAGATTATTAAGACTTTTGAAAAATATATAAAAATATTTTAATAACTTAGTAATATATTCAATATCTTACAGAAAATTAATTCTGTAGAATTGTATTCATAGAAACAGTGGAAACCAGATTAATTTTATCTTTCAAGTTTCCATAATTGAATAAATTACAATTTGAATTTAACTAAAGCACATGCTGATGTTGTAGTGCTTTTAAATTCCTTGACACTTGTGACTTCAAAACATGGAGTTTAATTTCTCTCCCAATGAATATGGGCCCTTTAGTGAGTCACTTATAATGAATACAATGTGAAAAAAGCGATGCAGTGTGACTGTGTTGTGAGACTAGGTCCTAAAAAGCATATAGCTTCTGCTTGGAGCTAGTGAGATATCTTCTTCTCTCTCTCTTCATTCCCTCATTCTTTCTCAATATATTTGCCTTTATAATCCAGTTACCATGTTTTGCACAAACCCAGGCCATGTGGAGTGGTCCAGATGAAGAAGGACCTCCACCAATAACCAACACCAATTTGCAAGTTAGGAGAGTGTGCCACTTCAGAAGTGGACCCTCCATTCCCAGCAAGTTTTCAGAAGAATGCAGATCTATCCTGTATCTAATTTCAGCCTCACAAGAGACATCAAGACACAACTTGGAGCCAAGCTTCTTGCTAATTTCTGGCCCACAAAATCCATAAGTAAAGTCCTTCAGTTGTATCCGACTCTTTGAGACCCCATGGACTGTAGCCCGCCAGGCTCCTCTGTCCATGGGATTTTCCAGACAAGAGTACTGGAGTGGGTTGCCATTTCCTTCTCCAGGGGATCTTCCTGACCCAGGGATTGAACCCAGGTCTCCCACACTGCAGGCCAACTTTCTACCGTCTGAGCCACAGAATCCATGAGAGGCAGTAAATGATTACTATTATTTAAATACATTTTTTCCCGGGGAGATCCATTATGTTGCATAAAATAACTGAAACAACTGTGTACAAAGGCAAAGAAGGATATTCAGAGAATACCTAGAAAATTCAAGGCAAAGAAATATAGCAATATTTTGTAGATAATACATGAAACATAAGGGAATTTATATGTATGTATATATACATATAGAATTAACTGAAATATGGCCAGTTTTCTAATAGCTTTAATCTTACTTTCAGTCATTAATTGATGAGTGGCTTCTCTGATAGCTCAGTTGGTAAAGAATCCGCCTGCAATATAGAAAACCCCGGTTCTATTCCTGGGTCGGGAAGATCCTCTGGAGGCGGAATACACTACCCACTCCAGTATTTTTGGGCTTCCCTTGTGGCTCAGCTGGTAAAGAATCTGCCTGTAATGCAGGAGACCTGGGTTCAATCCCTGGGTTGGGAAGGGAAAGGCTACCCACTCCAGTATTCTAGCCTAGACAATTCCATGGACTGTATAGTCAGTCCATGGGGTCGCAAAGAGTCGGACATGACTGAGTGACTTTCACTATATAAAAAATGGAATGTGATTAACTTTGGTTCTTCTGCTTGCATCAAAAAGTAAAGAATAGGGTAGAAAACTGGTCATATTCCCTGCATTTCCCATATTTTTTGAAGGAAAGTAAATAAATATGTGGACAAAGAATAGAATAGATGCCTAAATACACAAATATACATTTTTTGTTTCTAAAATTTTATTACAGTCTTAAACCAAAGTTTTTGTAATACAACTCATGAGATGTACAAAATGTCAGCATCTGAACAATAAGGAAATAACTTATTAGGTGTGTTAAAATCAGATCAGCTCAGTCGCTCAGTCGTGTCTGACTCTTTGCGACCCCATGAATTGCAGCATGCCAGGCCTCCCTGTCCATCACCAACTCCCGGAGTTCACCCAGACTCACGTCCATCAAGTCAGTGATGCCATCCAGCCATCTCATCCTCTGTCGTCCCCTTCTCCTCTTGCCCCCAATCCCTCCCAGCATCAGAGTCTTTTCCAATGAGTCAACTCTTCGCATGAGGTGGCCAAAGTACTGCAGTTTCAGCTTTAGCATCATTCCTTCCAAAGAAATCCCAGGGCTGATCTCCTTCAGAATGGGCTGGTTGGCTCTCCTTGCAGTCCAAGGGACTCTCAAGAGTCTTCTCCAACACCACAGTTCAAAGCCATCAAATTTTTGGCACTCAGCCTTCTTCACAGTCCAATTCTCACATCCATACATGACCACAGGAAAAACCATAGCCTTGGCTAGATGGACCTTTGTTGGCAAAGTAATGTCTCTGATTTTGAATATGCTATCTAGGTTGGTCATAACTTTCCTGCCAAGGAGTAAGCGTCTTTTAATTTCATGGCTGCAGTCACCATCTGCAGTGATTTTGGAGCCCCCAAAAATAAAGTCTGACACTGTTTCCACTGTTTCCCCATCTATTTCCCATGAAGTGATGGGACCAGATGCCATGATCTTCGTTTTCTGAATGTTGAGCTTTAAGCCAACTTTTTCACTCTCCACTTTCACTTTCATCAAGAGGCTTTTTAGTTCCTCTTCACTTTCTGCCATAAGGGTGGTGTCATCTGCATATCTGAGGTTATTGATATTTCTCCCAGCAATCTTGATTCGAGCTTGTGTTTCTTCCAGTCCAGCGTTTCTCACATGTACTCTGCATATAAGTTAAATAAACAGGGTGACAATATACAGCCCTCATGAACTCCTTTTCCTATTTGGATAATAGCCTAGACTTAATTTAGGAAAATCATGTCTAAAAAGTGATGCTTAGAAGTTGAATTATCAGAAATATTTTAAATGTCTTTATTTCTCACTGGCAAAATCAAAGGAGTGGTTGAGGGTCCCTTGAAAATGTATGGTTTTCGTAAAGGCTAAAATGTAAGGCCATGATGGTATGTGCTAGTAGGCCAATGTTGTCACTGAGTTTAAAAGACAAGATAAAACTGTGTATGTGTGTATATCTGTGATTAAAGATATCTGAGCGCTGCCACGAGATCTACAACTGAAGAAGAAAAGATTCGGGTGAAAAAAGAACCAAAAAACAAAAAGAGGAACTTATATATTAGGTAATGTTGAAGCACTTTGAAAATTCTGAAACTTTGGATAGAGAGTTGCTGTTAGGATGCAGAAAAATTATGAGAAATTTTATGAATATTCTTCAGTTCAGTTCAGTCACTCAGTCGTGTCTGACTCTCTGTGACCCCATGAATCGCAGCACGCCAGGCCTCCCTGTCCATCACCAACTCCCGGAGTTCACCCAGACTCACGTCCATCAAGTCAGTGATGCCATCCAGCCATCTCATCCTCTGTCGTCCCCTTCTCCTCCTGCCCCCAATCTCTCCCAGCATCAGAATCTTTTCCAATGAGTCAACTCTTCTCATGAGGTGGCCAAAGTACTGGAGTTTCAGCTTTAGCATCATTCCTTCCAAAGAAATCCCAGGGCTGATCTCCTTCAGAATGGACTGGTTGGATCTCCTTGCAGCCCAAGGGACTCTCAAGAGTCTTCTCCAATACCACAGTTCAAAACTATCAATTTTTCGGCGCCCAGCCTTCTTCACAGTCCAACCCTCACATCCATACATGACCACAGGAAAAACCATAGCCTTGACTAGACGAACCTTTGTTGGCAAAATAATGTCTCTGCTTTTGAATATGCTATCTAGGTTGGTCATAACTTTCCTGCCAAGGAGTAAGCGTCTTTTAATTTCATGGCTGCAGTCACCATCTGCAGTGATTTTGGAGCCCAGAAAAATAAAGTCTGACACTGTTTCCACTGTTTCCCCATCTATTTCCCATGAAGTGATGGGACCAGATGCCATGATCTTCATTTTCTGAATGTTGAGCTTTAAGCCAACTTTTTCACTTTCCACTTTCATTTTCATCAAGAGGCTCTTTAGTTCCTCTTCACTTTCTGCCATAAGGGTGGTGTCATCTGCATATCTGAAGTTATTGATATTTCTCCCAGCAATCTTGATTCCAGCTTGTGCTTCTTCCAGTCCAGCGTTTCTCATGATGTACTCTGCATAGAAGTTAAATAAACAGGGTGACAATATACAGCCTTGACTACTCCTTTTCCTATTTGAAACCTGTCTATTGTTCCATGTCCAGTTCTAACTGTTGCTTCCTGACCTGCATACAGATTTCTCAAGAGGCAGATCAGGTGGTCTGGTATTCCCATCTCTTTCAGAATTTTCCACAGTTGATTGTGATCCACAGAGTCAAAGGCTTGGCATAGTCAATAAAGCAGAAATAGATGTTTTTCTGGAACTCTCTTGCTTTTTTGATGATCCAGAGGATGTTGGCAATTTGATCTCTGGTTCCTCTGCCTTTTCTACAACCAGCTTGAACGTCAGGAAGTTCACGGTTCACATATTTCTGAAGCCTGACTTGGAGAATTTTGAGCATTACTTTACTAGCGTGTGAGATGAGTGCAATTGTGCAGTAGTTTGAGCATTCTTTGGCATTGCCTTTCTTTGGGATTGGAATGAAAACTGACCTTTTCCAGTCCTGTGGCCACTGCTGAGTTTTCCAAATTTGCTGGCATATTGAGTGTAGCACTTTCACAGCATCATCTTTCAGGATTTGAAATAGCTCAACTGGAATTCCATCACCTCCACTAGCTTTGTTCGTAGTGAGGCTTTCTAAGACCCACTTGACTTCCCATTCCAGGATGTCTGGCTCTAGGTCAGTGATCACACTATCATGATTATCTGGGTCATGAAGATCTTTTTTGTACAGTTCTTCTGTGTATTCTTGCCACCTCTTCTTAATATCTTCTGCTTCTGTTAGGTCCATACCATTTCTGTCCTTTATCGAGCCCACCTTTGCATGAAATGTCCCCTTGGTATCCCTAATTTTCTTGAAGCGATCTCTAGTCTTTCCCATTCTGTTGTTTTCCTCTATTTCTTTGCCTTGATTGCTGAAGAAGGCTTTCTTATCTCTTCTTGCTATTCTTTGGAACTCTGCATTCAGATGCTTATATCTTTCCTTTGCTCCTTTGCTTTTCGATTCTCTTCTTTTCACAGCTATTTGTAAGGCCTCCCCAGACAGCCATTTTGCTTTTTTGCATTTCTTTTCCACGGGAATGGTCTTGATCCCTGTCTCCTGTACATGTCACGAACCTCATTCCATAGTTCATCAGGCACTCTATCTATCAGATCTAGGCCCTTAAATCTATTTCTCACTTCTATTGTCTAATCATAAGGGATTTGATTTAGGTCATACCTGTATGGTATAGTGGTTTTCCCTACTTTCTTCAATTTAAGTCTGAATTTGGCAATAAGGAGTTCATGATCTGAGCCAGTCGGCTCCTGGTCTTGTTTTTGCTGACTGTATAGTTTCTCTCCATCTTTGGCTGCAAAGAATATAATCAATCTGATTTTGGTGTTGACCAGCTGGTGATGTCCATGTGTAGAGTCTTCTCTTGTGTTGTTGGAAGAGGGTGTTTGTTATGATCAGTGCATTTTCTTGGCAAAACTCTATTAGTTTTTGCCCTGCTTCATTCCATATTCCAAGGCCAAATTTTCCTGTTACTCCAGTTGTTTCTTGACTTCCTACTTTTGCATTCCAGTCACCTATAATGAAAAGGACATCTTTTTTGGGTGTTAGTTCTAAAAGGTCTTTTAGGTCTTTATAGAACCGTTCAACTTCAGCTTCTTCAGCATTACTGGTTGGGGGATAGACTTGGAAGAGATAGACAAAACATTGGAGTTTGAGGATATGAAAGTGAAAGTGAAAGTCACTCAGTCCTGTCCGACTCTCTGCGACCTCAATGACTATACAGTCCGTGGAATTCTCCAGGCCAGAATACTGGAGTGGGTAGCCTTTCTATTTGCCATGGGATCTTCCCAACCCAGGGATTAAACCCAGGTCTCCCGCTTATAGGCAGATTCTTTACCAACTCAGCCACAAGGGAAGCCCCTGGAATTAAGGGCCAAGATTTCTGAAAATGTGCCTCCCAGGTTGCTTAGTGCTTAATATCGGCCTGTGATGCAAAAGACACAGGTTTAATCCCTGGGTCAGGAATATCCCCTGAGGAAGGAAATGGCAACCCACTCCGGTATTCTTGCCTGGGAAATCCCATGGACAGAGGAGCCTGGTGGGCTACAGTCCTTGGGGTCACAAGAGTCAGATACCACTTGGCGATTAAACAGCAACAGATTTTTGAAAACAGGGAAACATCAAGAAATAAACCCCAATACTTTGGTGTACCCTTCAGGCTTTTGCCAAATTTATAAACTGAACAGGATAAAAGTCATAAGTGACAAGAAAAAAAGTCACTGAAGTACAGAGCAGAGTTTCTAGCTGGCTTATGGAAGTAAGGTTACAAAAGTTAGAATATAAGACTTGTCAGTGATGGTAGATTCTGGTAAACACATTAATCAACTGGGGTATCTAGAGAGTTATTATATCTTGGTAGCAGGATCTTAAAAGGAAGGTATACCAGACTCCATTCAGTCTCTGACAAGATTTGGGTGATTTGTCCTAGTTTTAGAATTGAATACAATCTGGATGAAAATATCATCTAGGAACTCTGGTTATTTTATACACAATGTCTGGCCTTCAATAAAAACATTCCTAGGCAACCCAAAGAACCAGACCTAGAGAAAAAGTTGAACACACACACACACACACACACACACTCACCCATCCCCACACACATATGATCCAGATATTGGAATTATCATTCATAGACTTTAAAATGACTATGGTGACTATGTCCAAGAAATAGATTAGAAGATGAGAAGATTCCAGCAGTTAAACTGAATCTATTACAAAGGATCAAATAGAAATGCTTGAGTCGAAAAAATTAAGTGAAATGAATAACTCAGGAGGTATATACAACAGAAGAGTAGCACAGTAGGAGAGGTGATTATCAAATCTAAAGATAGATCAATTTTAAAAAAATCCAGGCTGAAGTATGCAGAAATCGAGACACTTAAAAAGAGAGAAAAGAAATGTACAAATAGGACACAATGAAAAAGATATGACCTGTGGAAATTCAGATAATGGAAAAGGAGAAAATAGGTGAAAAGAGTGAAGAAAATATTTAGAGAGAAAATGGCAGGAAAGTTTCCAAGACAAACTTAAAAATCACACCATAAGTTAAAAAAATGTTAGAACCCCAACAAGATAAAACACAAAGAAAATTACTCAGAGAAACATAGCAAAACTACTAAAATCTAAAGAGAAAATTGTAGAAGCAGTGAGGAGCAGCAAAAAAAGGGGATAAGAGTCAAATTTACTTATAAAGGAAAAAAGCACTGACACCTGATTTCTCAACATTACTATGAGAGTCAAAGACAATAAGGTGACCTCTTTAACATGTTAGAAAATAACAACCGACCTAAAACTCAGTTTCTGCAAAAATACCTCTCAAAAATGAATGGAAAATACATTTCAAGGAAATAAAATCCAAGATAAAGCAGATCCACACTAGAATAAATCCTACATGATTTCAAGCAGATGGATATGTATAGGTCTAAGAATAGCCTAAAGGAGGAAAAACCCCAATGGAGGGCTTCAGTTCAGTTCAGTCACTCAGTCTTGTCTGACTCTTTGTGAATGCAGCACGCCAGGCCTCCCTGTCCATCACCAACTCCCAGAGCTTACTCAAACTCATGTCCATAGACTTGGGGATGCCTCTGAACCAGCTCATCTTCTGTCGTCCCCTTCTCCTCCCACTTTAAATCTTTCCCAGCATCAGGGTCTTTTCCATTGAGTCAGTTTTTGTATCAGGTGACCAAAGTTTTGGAGTTTCAGCTTCAGCATCAGTCCTTCCAATGAACACCCAGGACTGATTTCCTTTAGGATGGACTGGTTGGATCTCCTTGCAGTCTAAGGGACTCTTAAGAGTCTTCAACAACACAGTTCAAAAGCATCAATTCTTTGGCGCTCATCTTTCTTTATAGTCCAACTCTCACATCTATACATGACTACTGGAAAACCATAGCTTTGACTAGACGGACCTTTGTTGGCAAAGTAATGTCTCTGCTTTTTAATATGCTGTCTAGCTTTGTCATAGCTTTTCTTTCAAGGAGCAAGTGTCTTTTAATTTCATGGCTGCAATCACCATCTGCAGTGATTTTAGAGCCCCCCAAAATAAAAGTCTGTCTCTGTTTCCATTGTTTCCCCATCTGTTTGCCATGAAGTGATCAGAATAGATGCTGTGATCTTAGTTTTCTGAATGTTCAGTTTTAAGCCAACTTCTTCACTCTCCTCTTTCACTTTCATCAAGAGGCTCTTTAGTTCCTCTTCACTTTCTGCCATAAGGGTGGTGTTCTGCATGTCTGAGGCTATTGATATTTCTCCTGGAAATTTTGATTTCAGTTTGTGCTTCATCCAGCCTGGCATTTCTCATGATGTACTCTCCATATAAGTTAAAAAGCAGAGCGACAATATACAGCCTTGATAAATACAGCCAGTCTGTTGTTCCATGTCTGGTTCTAACTGTTGCTTCTTGACGTGCATATGGGTTTCTCAGGAGGCAGGTGAGGTGGTCTGGTGTTCCCATCTCTTTAAGAGTTTTCCAGTTTTTTGTGATCCACACAGTCAAAGGCTTTAGCATAGTCAGTGAAGCAGAAGTAGATGTTTTTCTGGAACTCTCTTGCTTTTTCGATGATCCAGCGGATGTTGGCAATTTGATCTCTTGTTCCTCTACCTTTCTAAATCCAGCTTGAATATCTAGAAGTTCACAGTTCATGTACTGTTGAAGCCTGGCTTGGAGAATTTTAAGCATTCCTTTGCTGGCCTGTGAGACTAGATATCAAGATTTTTAGTTAGCCACCATTAGGCCAGAGTGATATATTGGCATCATAAATTTTAGAAATTCATTAATGAAACAGTATAGAATCAAAAAGAAATCCACATATACAGAGTCCACTGTTTATGACAGTCATTATATAGCAATATAATAGGGAAAGGGTGGCTTTTATGATCAATAGTTCTAATTTGACTGGATAACCCCTGGATAGAAAAAGATGAGCATTGACAGCTAACCTCCAAATATGTACTTTAATGTGAAAGGTAAAACCATCTAGTTTCCAAAATGTAACACAGGAAAATATCTTCATAATTATGTCCAAAAAAGTTTTTTGCAAGACACATTAAAAAAACATTGACCGTAAATTAGATTTCATTACAATTAAGAACACATATTCACTTAAAAATACCATTAAGAGTACGAAAAGATGAGCTATTTGGAGTAGATATTTGTAATACCTATATGTGAAGAATCTAATTCTACCTATAATTAGAATATATTGTTAAAATAGAATTTCTCATCAATTTTTTGCATTTCTGTACAACTTAAAAGTGAGTTAGTACCTATATTTTTTTTCTGGGTTATCTTTCCACAATATCTGTATCACAGGCAACCTTGAAAGATACAGATATTAAAGAGCAGTCATGCTTCCTGTGTAGAATAATAAATATAGAATCTTTATCTAGAACAAAGAGCACACATTATAAGAGATTTTATTACCCAATCATAAAATTATTCCTCACACACTCAAAATTCTTCATTCATCACACTGAATTGGGCCAAAATCAGCCCCATAGAACTTGGAGTAAAGGTAAACTAGTAAAAATGTACTGATGTTTGATTTACTATGAGTAATAAGATCCTCTGTCTCCAACCCAGGCATCTTTTGTCTTCTTTCAGCCTGAAATGGTATCAGGCTAATTTCTTACCTGTCAAATAGGACAAAAGCTCAGATCCTTCCCAGCCCTTAATGTGTATAAACCACACCAACAAATTAAAAATAGGTAAGTTAGCATTAAAATAGGCAAAATATTTGAAGGAGCAATTCACAAAAAGGAATATGTGAATACACATCTAAAAATTGTTCAACATCTTTAGTCTTCTGAGAAATATAAATTAACAACACAGTGAGATAGTACTCATCCTGCAGAAAAGCTAACAAAAAGATTGATTATAACCATTGTTCATGAGAATTGAAACAATGAGAACCTTGTATACTGCTAAAGAAGGTGAAAAATGCTAGTTATATTTTGGAAAATTATTTTTCATTATTTAAGCTGAATGTTATTTTCTTGGGCTCCAAAATCACTGCAGCCATGAAATTAAAAGACACTTGCCCCATGGAAGAAAAGCTATGACAAACCTAGACAGTATCTTAAAAAGCAGAGGCATTACTTTGCCAACAAATGTCTATATAGTCAAAGCTTTGGTTTTTCCAGTAGTCATGTATGGATGTGAGAGTTGGACCATAAAGAAGACTGAGCACCGATTGACTAATGCTTTTGAACTGTGGTGTCAGAGAAGACTTTTGAGAGTCCCTTGGACTGCAAGGAGACCAAACTAGTCAATCCTAAGGTAAATCAGTCCTGAATATTCATTGGAAGGACTGATGCTGAAGCTGAAGCTCAGATACTTTGGCCACCTGATGTGAAGAGTGGACTCTTTAGAAAAGACCCTGCTGGGAAAGATTGAAGGCAGGAGGAGAAGGGGATGACAGAGGACAAGATGGTTGGATGGCATCACTGACTCGATGGACATGAGTTTGAGCAGGCTCCAGGAGATGGTGAAGGACAGGGAAGCCTGGCGTGCTGCAGTCCATGGGGTCAGAAAGAGTTGGACACGACTGAGCAGCTGAACAACAGTGACATGTGTCTCCAATGAATGGAAATTTCATTGTATGTATGTGTACATGCATGTGTGGTATGGTGTGGCATATACAAAAAGACTTGTAGTACAATGTTAAAAAATACTGTTAATAACCTCAATCTGGAAAAACCTTCAATATTTATCAACAACATGATAGATAATATATGGTGCTAGGTACTCAACAGAATACTATCTAGTATTGAAAATGAACAATATGCAAAACCATGGATGAATCCAACTACATGCTTACCTGAAAAAAAAAAAACTTTCACAGAAAAGAAAATAGATTTTATTCCTTTATCATAGAGTTCCACACTAATCTTTGGTTGTAAGAATCTTATAACAGTTATTTTGGAGATGTAGTAACCAGGAAGGGGTCACAAAGGGATGGATAGTTAGTAGCATTCTATTTCTTGATCTAAACATTGATTACATAGATTTTAATTTTTGAAGATCAATTAAGCTGTACACTTAGAACATGTTCAATTCTGTAACATGTACATTTTCCATTAATGAAAATGTTTACTTTAAAAAAATCTTCATGCAAGCAATCTGAAAAACAGGAGAACCCACAAAATATGGTAATACTGTCTACAGCCAACCTTGTACAATGCAGAATATCTCTACTGCTTTACTTCTCCTTCACTTTTTCAGTTTAAATCCACCTTCAGTTTTTCAGAAATCACTTGCCAAATCCACTAACCTTTTCAGCTCATCCCTCTCTTGGTACCTCCATGTATTTAACATAGAACTTTCAGCTAGTTTAAACTTCCTCTTAGGCTACTTTCTCTGTTCCTCTGGTTGAACTACTCTAAGTTATTCTTCTTCATGATTTCCTTCTCTTCCACCTTTTAAATATTAACCATTGGTTTTATTTTGCTTTGGTTTCTTTCCATACCTTTTGTCTTCCTTTTTATCCGCTACCATGAATTAAACTACTTATATAATACAGATTTGGAGAAGCGTAATATAATATTAAGCCATTTTTCCTTCTGAGTGCCAAACCCAAATTTCACTTTCAAATGAGCATATTTAAAACTTACATTAAGTCCTCAGATCTGCTGCAGTTTTTGTGTTCTGTACCTTTGTACATGTTTCATGCATGCAGGCTAAGTTGCTTCAGTTGTGTCCGACTCCACAGACAGCAGCCCACCAGGCTCCTCTGTCCACAGGATTCTCTAGGCAAGAATACTGGAGTGGGTTGCCATTTCCTTTTCCGTGTCAGCGTCTATCTAATTGTCTAAAGCAGAAACTTGCTGTCACCCTAATTTGTGTGTGTGTGTGTGTGTGTGTTTCTTTGCCCTTTATGTCAACTACTCTCCACATTAATTTGGTCAAATTGATTCTGTTTTTGAAACTCTATTAGGCTATATTATCCTTGCCATCCATGCCACTGCTGTCTTGTTTCAAATTCTCATTGTTTCTCCTGCATACATTTTGATTAGAATATACCTGCTTGTCCTACCTCCAGTTTCAACTCCCAAGACTCAGTCTTAAAACAAAATTGTAATAGAACTGTTCATTTTCTCATCTGAGACTTCAGTATACATACTTTCATTTAGCACCTGTGATACTTGTTAAAAAAAACTTCCTCATACTTGTTAAACATTCACCTTTCAATCACAGACGGAGACTGAGACTTCATCTTATGGTCTCTGAAGCCACTGTACTGGCATTGTTTTAGATATTAAGTATACGGGTGTTGCTCTTGCCTGGAAACTCCCATGGATGGAGGAGCCTGGTAGGCTGCAGTCCGTGGGGTCACTAAGAGTCAGACACGACTGAGTGACTTCCCTTTCACTTTTCACTTTCATGCACTGGAGAAGGAAATGGCAACCCACTCCAGTGTTCTTGCCTGGAGAATCCCAGGGATGGGGGAGCCTGGCGGGCTGCCGTCTGTGGGGTCACACAGAGTCAGACACGACTGGAGCGACTTTGCAGCAGCATATGGGTGTTGGGGCTTCCCTGGTGGCTCAGATGGTAAAGAATCTGCCTGCAAGAGGGAGACCTGGGTTCAATCCCTGGGTTGGGAAGGTCCCCTGGAGGAGGGTATGGCAACCCACCCCAGTGTTCTTGCCTGGAGAATCCTCATGGACAGAGGAGCCTGGCAGGCCAGAGTCCATGGGGTTGAAAAGAGTCAGACATGACTGAGCGACTCAGCACTGCACATATGGGCATTGAATAAACTGGTATCTCTGTGATTTTAGCTGTTTGTATTTTTCTGTTTATCAGTCTTCACTATCAAGCTAAGTTAGTGGACAATCAGGTCTATGCACTTGATGTGACACTCAATAAGTCTTTGCTTAATGAATAAATGCATGTAATAGAATTAAGTTTAGCTGAAATAAACTTTGTTTATGTACTTGTAAGATACTAAAAGATTAATAGTAAAGCTTTACAACAGCTGAAAGAAAGACAATGCATAAAGAATCAGTGGAATAACTGTGAGATAAGTAGTGAAGTTATTATGGAAAAAGGAAAGAGTTTTTGTTATCTTTTTATAGTGGAAAAGCTTATTGGGGAAAATTCTATTCATATAATTTTCAGAAATGAATAGATTGATATTTCAGAACAAGTCATTAAACAAGTCTACATATTCAGAACAAGTTATTAAACAAGTCTACATATGTAAGTACCGAATCCAGGTGTTTAAAAGGGTGGGCGTGTACACCCGTGGCGGATGCATGTTGATGTAAAACCAATACAATATTGTAAAGTAAAAAAAAAATAATAATAATAAAATAAAAATAATAATAAAAATAAAATGGTGGGCAGAAAAATAGACCAGCAGGTCATATATAGAGTCAAACAATTTGGTAGAAAATAATAAAAACAGCAAATAATGAAGGGTAGGTACAAATAACATTTGTATTAAGTAACTTATTAGTGGAACAACAATATTGTCCCTTGGAAGATTAATACCTACTAATATATTTGGATATGTTAAGCTAAGAAATTAGAAATATGTGAATTAAATTATTTATATTTTCAAAAATATTTGACAATTGTCAATACCAAAGACCATAAAACAGGTGGAAGTGAAAGTCTCTCAGTCGGGTCTGACTCTGCAACCAGAATTCTCCAGGCCAGAATACTGGAATGGGTAGCCTTTCCTTTCTCCAGGGTATCTTCCCAACCCGGATCAAACCCAGGTCTCCCACATTGCAGCCGGATTCTTTACCAGCTGAACCACAAGGGTGACTGCTATCAAATTAAGATATTAGATGAACCAAATGTATCCTGAAAAGAAAACTGTCTTAGAAACAAAAATGTGATGTTTGAAAACTACTTCTCTGGGTAAAAATAATATTTTGGGGAGGATCTGTTCTAGATGTATAATTTAGAAAAATGTAAATAGCTTTAAAGTTTGAATATTGAATATTTAAATGTAAAAGAATAAAAACCAGAGATCTTTATTTGTGTTAGTGTGAAGAAATATGATTTTGCTAAACTAGGAGCTATATATCTTTAATAGCTTAGAGGACAAAGGAGACTGGAGTTTTGAAAGCAACTGCATATGATTAGTATTTTTGTAAGGATTTATAACATAATGCTGGAGTTTTCTAATTAGCTGGGTAAAAAGCATATGTTATAAAATAACATAAAATTATATTTTTTATCTACATTTCCACAGGGTTTTACATTTCTCTTCACTAGTGTCTTATTTTTTGAAGCTTTTGTCCTCAAAAGAGGATCTCTTATATCTTTTGTTTTTGCATTCCACTTTCTGTGTAACAGAAAACTGTACTTAATGATCTGCATGCTGATGGTTGATGAATTACAATCCACTTCTTTCCCTTTATTTTTTTAGATAGTTGACTTGAAGGTAGCACAAGATGGAGATCAGAAGGATACAAATGACAAAAAGTGAATGTAATTAACATGATAGATGATGATGTGATGGTTATAATGATAGGAACTATGATGATTAGAGGAAAACATATTGAAATTTTTATATTACCTTTAGTAATAATATTTGCCATATTGTTAATTCAGCTTTCAATTGTTGCATTTAATTCTTCATTGTATTTTCAGCTCTAATTTTGTTTGTTCTAAAATACTGGCCCCTGAAACTTGAGTTACTAGTCTGAAAAACATATCTACCTAATCTAGAGGGAAGACTCTAGACTACTTATTGTTATGTGGAGATGGGATTACCTTGGCAGAATTAATTGGAAAGTGTATTATTCATTAATCAACAGATATCTTAACTCATTCAGTAAAGTTCATTTTAGCCTCCAGTAGCCCCTTTTTATCACTTACTCCCTGTTCTCCAGCCAGTGTGGAAGAACAGGACCTCAGGAGGCTCATGGAAACTCACAGTGCAGCTAAGGATGAAGAGGCTCCTACATTTCTGCAAAATTCTAGGGAGAACAGTTCTAAGCACAAACATTTTATACCAGAATTTAGCAAGCTGGATTTCTTCTATAATCTTTATCTATTTGTGTAATGTTGAAAAGTAACAGATTTTGAAGGTTGTAACTTTCGCCTAAACCAATTTATTAAAGTGAACAGCAGGATAATTTGATAAGATTCTCATTTCCTCTATGCTAAAGCAAAATGAATTCCTCAAAAACTGTGTGGAATAAAATTAATCATAATTTAGATCACTCATCATTGATATTTAGCTTCCCAGGTGGTGCTAATGGTGAAGAACCAATCTGCCAATGCAGGAGACTTAAGAGACATGGGTTCAATCCCTGGACGGGAAGATCTCTTGGAAGAGGGCATGGCGATCCACTCCAGTATTCTTGCCAGGAGAATCCTGTGAACAGAGGGGCCGGGCAGGCTATAGTCCATAGGGTTGCAAAGAGTCAGACACACCTGAAGTGACTTAGCATGGGCCAGATCAGTAATGTTGCAGATTTAAAAAAAAAAAACAAAAAACAAAAAAAACAGCAGCAAAGTATTGAAGGGGAGGAAGATTGATGATTTTGAAGACAGATAGACCTGAATTTGAATCCTGACTCTGCCAGTTATCAGTCATCAGTAATATTCCTTGTTATTTAACTATGCTAGCTACCTGGAGTCCTCTCAATTAGAAGGACAGATAGAAGAATAGACAGAAGAATCAGCCTTGCATAGTTATTATAATGAGTGCAATATCTAGTACAATATCTAAAACCTAGAAATTGCTCCAGAATGGTAACATTCACTATTATTATTGATGTTGGAGGAACCAAACTCCAAGTGACTGCCAATGATTTGCTTCTCAGTAATTATTCTTGTGTAATCCTCTCCTTCTGTTCATCTGTATGAGCTGGACAATAATGGCTCACATTTAATAAATAAAATATGGAAGAAATTTTGGTAAATCACTTCCAAGATTATGTAGGAAATGACTGCAGTTTCTATCTCAGACAATCCTTCTATCTCTCTTACAGTCACTGTGAAGTCCGATAACATATCACAAGGACACTTAAGCCATGTAAGGGAAGCCCATGCAGTGAGAACCACATGTGAGAACAAGCAGAAGCTGTGGTCGCAGAGCTGTCCCTAGTCATGACTTTTGACAGCCCAGCCAACAGCTTTCCTAAAACCCTCATGAGAGATCTGGTCCAGAACAACCTATTTAAATCACTTGCAGGTTCCTGAGCCACAGGGATTCTCACAGCAGGTTCCTCACACAGGGATTGTGAGGTAATAAATGACATTTGTTTTAAACTTCTCATTTGTTATATAGCAATGAATAACTAAAATGATGTTATGATCATTGAAGTTATCAAACCAGTCCATCCTAAAGAAAATCAACCCTGAATATTCATTGGAAGGACTGATGCTGAAGCTGAAACTCCAATACTTTGGCCACCTGATGCAAAGAGCCAACTCATTGGAAAAGACCCAGATCCTGGGAAATATTGAAGGCAGGAGGAGAAGGAGACGACAGAGGAAGAGATTGGGAGTTGGAAGGCATCACTGACTCAATGGACATGAATTTGGGGAAGCCCTGGGAGATGGTGAAGGACAGGGGAGCCTGGTGTGCTGCAGTCCATGGGGTCACAAAGAGTCAGACGTGACTGAGCGACTGAACAACAACAAAAAATATCTGAAAATCATATATTTTAAGGATTTTTTTCAAGAATTTTCAAGTATTAAAACTTACAAAATCTTTACTTTTTTGCTAAAGATAAATTAAAAATTTAGTGGAATACCCAAAACCTACACAGTAAAAATAGTGTTTGGTAAACATTATTTTGTTGCTAATTTAACTAAGAAAACAGCACAACAAGGCCAGAGGGAGTATATGAAAATAGTCGTTAGTTTCAAAGGGACCCTCTACCTGTGAAGAAGACATATCCCTTGTAGCAGTTAGTGATTAGATGGAATAGATAAAATCATTAATATTCAGTTCAATATTGACTGTCTAACGTTGTCATCACTATAAACCAGACATTAAAACTTTAAACACGCAGAAGATGATTAAATGCTTTATAGGATTTATATATAGGATATTAGCATGAAGAAAGTGAGAGAGAAAAAAGTTAGTTAATAGATTGATGGTGTATTAGGGGACTGTTAAGAATTAAGCCACGTACTGAGGAACCGTGGCAAATGAGCTGTATAAGAAAGGCTGCACCATATCACGGCGATAGTCTGTAATGGGTTCTCTGAAGTGTAGTTGCTGAGACACCATTTTAGCCAGGGCAGTAATGCAGTGACGTGGATGTTTCATTAGCATAGGACAGCAGGTGCTCTCTAGTGGAGTCTGGGTTCGCTCCTCAGAGACTTTTATACTTCTTACGGATGGCGTCTGTTACTGATTAGGTGGCAGTGGACAGTCTTTCCATATCTTATTAAAACTCTTGGAAACTGCAGTTTCTGAGCAAATGTTAGAGGAAATGACACTCCTTCCGGTGTCATCATTGTTTCTCTTTTTCATTGTGCCATAAGGTTTCATATGGTCTTTAATGCTGATCAAGGCACCCTTGTGTGTGTGTGGTAACAAGTCAACTGAAAGTCATATTCAGCCCAAGGAAAAGACTTTGGGTTCAAATAGAATGGAGTTCAAACTTGCCTATGCTACTTAATCAGCTTTCGAGTTTTTTACTCCTAATCTTCCTTTCCTGAGCTATTATTTGGGGGTGATTATACCTACCTCAATGGGCTGTTGTGAAGATAACTTTCTAGACCATTGTGAGTACTCTGTGGATATAAATTTCAATCCCTTTTAGTAAATAAATGAGGAAACTACAGTTAATTAGGCCTTTTGCAATTAAAAAGTAATTAGAAGCAAAGGAATCTCAAAATAAGGAATTTGCATTCCTTGCCTTTTTTAAGTCAATATGTGTAATACAATTTTTGTCTTCCTGTCTGCGGAAGAAATTTCCAAGACTACACTGAAATTATTACATGAGTTTGTTTTCATAGGGTATGTAAAAGCATGAAACATAGGTGCTGTATTCATTACTCTATTTACAAAACACAAACACACATACACACACACACATTTATCAAGATGATTAGGTTATAGTTTTGCTTCCAACTCATGTATCCGAGAAAGAAAACATTTTTCAGAACATCTGAAATGAATAAGCACATTGCCAACAGAGCATTCTGCCAATTCCTAAGCTAAAACCCCAGGCTTTTAAATATTTGTTTGCTAAATAAGAATGAAACAAGCCATTCTGCTACACCTCTGCTGAAATAATTAAAATAATATGAGGGTTTTTAACAGAGTATGTTGACTAAATCACAGCCAGATTAAAAGCATTTCTATTATTAAAAAGATATGCCTTTTTCTTTTTCTTACATTTTCATCTTCTATTTCGGTTTCATCACTTTAAAAACAAACCTGAATAAAATAGACAAGGAAGACACTTAGGTGACATCACATCCTTCCACAGGATTTAGAAATATGTTTCAAAATTTTCTATGAACACTGGGCCGAGTATGAATCTTCTGATTTTGTTCACATGTGCCATATAAAGGTATATATTTTAAGTTCACTACTTTACTGAAATATTTTTGAAGAGTCAATTCACCTAATTCTATTGTTGACTGCACAAATAAGTATCAATTTTGTGATTCTGCATTTTAATTTTTTCACATATGAATGATAATTACTCAAATGAAATTATGCATTTCTTATCACTCTTAGAACACAAATATGAACTTAGATCACTGTTGTAAAATAAGCATTGAAGAAAGTCAAACACATTTACCTTTCACCTTTAATCAATAGCTATAAATAAATATATATGTGTATCTATATGTATACACACACACATATATTTATAAAATAGGAAGCTTGTTGTGTAAATACATAATTATGTGAAGTGTTAAACTTATCATTGTTTTTGCATTTTGCACATTTGGTTGGGTTTTACTAAAAGAAAGTAGGCTAGAAAAGGTAAAAACAGGATTGCTTTAGAGAAAAACAAAAAAGAAATGCCTCCTTTTAAAGATGAATGTTAAAGAAAACACCATATTATTGACCCAAAATAGGTTCTTCTGGGAAAATGCTTATGTTAGGTAAAAAAGGAAAAAACATAAATTCTAAACAAATAATTAAATTTTTATCATTTCTTTACTATAATCACTGCTGCTTGATTATATTTTAATGATTTATAAAAATAAACTGACTTATAATTTGTTAGTAAATCTCTATACATTGTGTATAAAGAATTGGTTTTATTTGCTTTTGCTTTTTTCCCCCTGAAAACAGGAATTATGTATGCCTCAGCAATCAAATCTGTAACATTACCAAAAATGAATCATCAGGTGGCAATGAAATATAAAAAGCAATTTTCAGAAAACAGCTAAAGTTTCATCCTCTTAACTTTTAAATCCTAGAATTGTTTAATATGTTTGCTTTTGAACTGTGGTGTTGGAGAAGACTCTTGAGAGTCCCTTGGACTGCAAGGAGATCCAACCAGTCCATTCTGAAGGAGATCAGCCCTGGGATTTCTTTGGAGGGAATGATGCTAAAGCTGAAACTCCAGTACTTTGGCCACCTCATGTGAAGAGTTGACTCATTGGAAAAGACTCTGATGCTGGGAGGGATTGGGGGCAGGAGGAGAAGGGGACGACAGAGGATGAGATGGCTGGATGGCATCACTGACTCGGTGGACGTGAGTTTGAGTGAACTCCTGGAGATGGTGATGGACAGGGAGGCCTGGGATGCTGCAATTCATGGGGTTGCAAAGAGTCAGAAACGACTGAGCGACTGAACTGAACTGAACTGATGTTTCCATCTCTCAGAAAGCAAGCAGTTGTACCTGAATATATGTCAGTCCTTTCCATGCATGTAAATAATATCCAGTGCGAAGAAACACTGTATGGGTTTACTCTGCTGGCCACACACACTCACTCTAGTGACTCGATACCCGACTCAATCTATTCAACTCTTTCCGTAACATCCTTTCACTTGCTTTCCTGTTAATTTCTCCTTGCTGCATCTCTCACGGATGCAGTTTATACACCCTTCCTGTGTGGGACTGTATTATGGACCTCAAGAACTGGTAATTTTAACCTTACTGTTAACCAGTCTTCATTTTCCTTTAGGAAGTAGAAATGAACCAGCTAAATACCTGAGTTTTTCTGTGTGCCCATAAGCCCCACTCCATCCTAACTCCTTGGGCTTCTTCTCCATCCTAAAATTACTTTCCCAGAAATTTCCTGGAAATTACTGTACATATTCATGATTGTCTTTAATGAGTGTCAGGGGAGGTTCTACAATGTAAAATAAAAACCTTTCTGGTGTCCAAATATTTAGACTGAAAAAAATAGGAATTTTGTGAACAAAAAATATTAATTGTTTTACAAATTATTCTTCTTGTATGCCAGCATGAATTGAATTCCAGCATCATGAAGGTTTTGACAGATACACTGACAGGAAACAAAGGCATGCATACACAGACTGATCTTGAGCTTGCAGCTGTGCATGCTATTTACAGAAGCCATGCTTTTTCCAGTTCTGCCTCCTTGCATCTTACTAAGTTCAATGCTTTTACTCAAAAAGAGCTGACCTATCTCCTTGTGACCCACCCTAGGTATTAGCAACACCATATCAATGCTGTTCCCGTAAACCTTGCAAGCTCTTCTGTGGTATGTCATTGAGGAAATGGGTATAGTTAAATACTTGCAGGAATCACAGTCTAGATAAGTTGGTACAAGCAAGTGAATGAAGCATTTTACAATTTTGTTTTCCCATTTCTTGTTAATTATTCATTATCTAGTTGAGTTCAAAAATTGCAGCAAAATGTCGAATTTAGACGCTATGTGAAAATAATACAAAATATTTATAAAAGGACCTTCAATAGATAACTTTTAACATCATAACCACTTAGTATACTAAATAGTATACTTTGAAAATTAAAATAAAAATCTAGATTCAAGTTTTTTACCTTTAGTAACCAACAATGGTAGTAAAATATGAGACAATTTTTTATGTGTATTTTGTTGTTTAAGGGATTATGATCAACTCTAACTTAATAATGGGAAAAAGCATAACTCAAGAAATGATTTCAATCATCTATGACTCAAGTATTTTCCTTTCCAGTTTTCTGTCCCTTCATCACTGCCTTTGTTTAGGTCCTTGTCACCAAGTAACTCTGATTATTAAAGCAGTCTTCTAACCGCTGCCTTTGCCTTCAGTCATTTCCCACTGCAATCACACCTTCATACTGATGTCAAATTACCCTATAGCAATACCATTTTTGACTTTCATGGTGGCTCAGACGGTAAAGCGTCTGTCTACAATGCGGGAGACCCAGGTTCGATCCCTGGGTTGGGAAGATCCCCTGGAGAAGGAAATGGCAATCCACTCCAGGACTATCGCATGGAAAATCCCATGGACAGAGGAGCCTGATAGGCTACAGCCCATGGGGTCGTAAAGAGTTGGACATGACTGAGCGACTTCACTTTCACTTTAATACCATTTTTATATTAGTCTTTCAAGGTGTTCTGTTGCCTCCTACACAATGATCTGACTCTTAAACCTAGCATTCAGAGTTCTTCAAAACTTGATGTTAACATTCTTTCCAACATTGCCACTCACATATTTTTATGTCAAGACCACGTTTAACCAGTTGGTGCATGAGTTTTGGTCAAGTCAAAACTGACATTTAAATTCCAGTTCTAACACTTAGTTTTCAGACCTCTGATAACCCAATGTACTGGAGCTTCAATTTCTTGTTATATAAAATAGGGAACTTTTCACTCAAAAACTTGTAAAGTCTACTGATAATAATAAGAATAGTAGCAGCAGCAGCAGCAGTAGCAGTATTAAGAATAGGAATAATATTAGTAGTATTAAAAGTAGTATGCTAGCTGATAACTATGTCTTTAAGAAGTATTTTATATACACTACATTATTTAACCCGCCAACAGCCCTATAAATCAGTTATATTAGACCTACTTTATAAACAAAGAAATTGAATCACACAGAGTTATATAATTTACTAGACTTTTACAGACAATAGCTGTTAGCATTTTGAATCTGATCTGTCTTAAATGACTTAAGTAAACCTAACTTCAAAATCACATCAGTATTGCTAATGCATTCATTTTTCTTGTGAGAATTTCCATAGTTTCTCAGATTCTCCGAAGAGTTCGTGAACCTCAAAAATCTCAGAATCATTGAGCTAAACTCTTGGTTCCTTAATTAAGAACAAGGGACTTTGGAGATTTATCTCTGAGACTATGGTGTTTCATATTGTCTGGCCCACAGTAGAAAAATCAACTGTATGTAAGGATAAATTGTTTATCAATGATTCTATAAATACTTCCTTGCATATAGTGGATACTTAGTAATGATTAAAGAAATATGTCAAATAGCTGCTGATCTGGAAATAGCACATAATACTGGGATTATTATAATAGCCATACTAAGAATGGCTACTGAATGGATAGTACTTAAAGTTCACATACAGTGAAAGGATATATAATTAAGTTCCTGAGAAATGGCTTTGCATTTATTACACTATTGCTTTTGTTTCAGTTCAGTTCAGTCGCTCAGTCGTGTCTGACTCTTTGCGACCCCATGAATCACAGCACGCCAGGCCTCCCTGTCCATCACCATCTCCCAGAGTTCACTCAAAATCACGTCCATCGAGTCAGTGATGCCATCCAGCCATCTCATCCTCTGTCGTCCCCCTTTCCTCCTGCCCCCAATCCCTCCCAGCATCAGAGTCTTTTCCATTGAGTCAACCCTTTGCATGAGGTGGCCAAAGTACTGGAGTTTCAGCTTTAGCATCATTACTTCCAAAGAACACCCAGGGCTGATCTCCTTTAGAATGGACTGGTTGGATCTCCTTGCAGTCCAAGGGACTCTCAAGAGTCTTCTCCAACACCACAGTACAAAAGCATCAATTCTTCAGCGCTCAACTTTCTTCAGAGTCCAACTCTTGCATCCATACATGACCACTTTACAGAGAGAGGAAAGTAATCCTCCAGAATCATCTTGACCATTAAATTGATCTACCCAGGGGGAGAGTATAGCACATATAAACTACACATGAATAAATGACAAGGGGCATAAATGAGAATGTTTCTAGACTCCTAACTAGGCTCAACAGGAGAGGGATAAAAACTTAATATGGTGCAATTAGCCACAACAAATCTTATTCTTTAGAAGGGCTATTTTAAACATTGTGAAAGTGAAAGTTGCTCAGTCGTGTCCAACTCTTTGGGACCCCATGGACTATACAGTCCATGGAATTCTCTAGGCCAGAATACTGGAGTGGGTAGCCTTTTCCTTCTCCAGGGGATCTTCCCAACCCAAGGATAGAACTCAAGTCTCCCTCATTGCAGGCAAATTCTTTACCAGCTGAGCCACCAGGGAAGCCCTAAATGTTGTGAATACATCTCTAATTCACTAAAAAACAAATTTCATATCCAAACCATAGCCTAAATGAATAAAACATTTGCCTTGGCCTTGATTATCCAAATATTATCCCAAGGTGTCCACTTTACCTAAGATATATTTAAGTTATTTTAATTATATGATTTTTTTCTAAAGTCCTTATTAAATTAGAATCTATAAATGTTTGGTGGTAGATATCTTTGGAAATACCTTTACTGATTTTTAGAAGACCTATTAGATGGCTATTTGTTTTTGTTATATTTTAATGGCCTGGTGTTTAATTATGCCTTATTATTCTAAATCAGTGGCATGCCCCAAAGGAAACTGCATCCCAACAGGCAAACTCTGAAACATTCCCAGAAACTCTCTTCGGTATCTGGGGAAATGTTTTCAAATGTAATGTGAAAATGAAAATCCATGTACTTTACCCTTCTCCTAATTTTAGCAGTACTATTTCCTTTTCTTTTGAAAATATTTTCTTTGCTACAAGCCTTTTAGACTTAATTAAAAATTAGAAGCAATGAAAACGATTAAAACTTTTTGAGCAGCTGGAATTGTACTTAGGAAGTACATTTGAAAGTATTAACTCTGGCATTCATTTAGTGGAGAAAAGAAATAGAAATTATTGTTACAGATGCTTAGAAAGAGTTCTTATGCAACAGCTATGCACTTTGAACAGGTAGCTTGATAGGGTAGACCTTGCCTCCTGTATGCAAACTCTGAAGTCTTGAGAAGATGTTTAGGGCTAAGGACAAAGTAAAGAAATCCACTTCCTCAGCACACATTAATTTTTTGTTGTGGGCCTAGACTGTTCAGTTCAGTTCAGTCGCTCAGTCCTGTCTGACTCTTTGCGACCCCATGAATTGCAGCACGCCAGGCCTCCCTGTCCATCATCAACTCCTGGAGTTCACTCAAACTCACGTCCATCGAGTCGGTGATGCCATCCAGCCATCTCATTCTCTGTCGTCCCCTTCTCCTCCTGCCCCCAATCCCTCCCAGCATCAGAGTCTTTTCCAATGAGTCAACTATTTGCATGAGGTGGCCAAAGTATTGGCGTTTCAGCTTCAGCATCAGCCCTTCCAATGAATATTCAGGACTGATCTCCTTTAGAATGGATTGGTTCGATCTCCTTGCAGTCCAAGGGACTCTCAAGAGTCTTCTCCAACACCACAGTTCAAAAGCATCAATTCTTCGGTGCTCAGCCTTCTTCACAGTCCAACTCTCACATCCATACATGACTACTGGAAAAACCACAGCCTTGACTAGACGGACCTTTGTTGGCAAAGTAATGTCTCTGCTTTTCAATATGCTATCTAGGTTGGTCATAACTTTCCTTCCAAGGAGTAAGCATCTTTTCATTTCATGGCTGCAGTCACCATCTGCAGTGATTTTGGAGCCCAGAAAAATAAAGTCTGACACTGTTTCCACTGTTTCCCCATCTATTTCCCATGAAGTGATGGGACCAGATGCCATGATCTTCGTTTTCTGAATGTTGAGCTTTAAGCCAACTTTTTCACTCTCCTCTTTCATTTTCATCAAGAGGGTTTTTAGTTCCTCTTCACTTTCTGCCATAAGGGTGGTGTCATCTGCATATTGAGGTTATTGATATTTCTCCCGGCAATCTTGATTCCAGCTTGTGCTTCTTCCAGCCCAGCGTTTCTCATGATGTACTCTGCATATAAGTTAAATAGACAGGGTGACAATATACAGCCTTGACGTACTCCTTTTCCTATTTGGAACCAGTCTGTTGTTCCATGTCCAGTTCTAACTGTTGCTTCCTGACCTGCATACAGGTTTCTCAAGAGGCAGGACAGGTGGTCTGGTATTCCCATCTCTTTTAGAATTTTCCACAGTTTATTGTGATCCACATAGTCAAAGCCTTTGGCATAGTCAATAAAGAAGAAATTGATGTTTTTCTGGAACTCTTCCTTTTTCCATGATCCAGCAGATGTTGGCAATTTGATCTCTGGTTCCTCTACCTTTTCTAAAACCAGCTTGAACATCTGGTATTAAGAGGTGGCAAGAATACACAGAAGAACTGTACAAAAATGATCTTCATGACCCAGATAATCACGATGGTGTGATCACTGACCTAGAGCCAGACATCCTGGAATGGGAAGTCAAGTGGGCCTTAGAAAGCATTACTATGAACAAAGCTAGTGGAGGTGATGGACTTCCAGTTGAGCTCTTTCAAATCCTGAAAGATGATGCTGTGAAAATGCTGCACTCAATATGCCAGCAAATTTGGAAAACTCAGCAGTGGCCACAGGACTGGAAAAGGTCAGTTTTCATTCCAATCCCAAAGAAATGTAATGCCAAAGAATGCTCAAACTACCACACAATTGCACTCATCTCACACGCTAGTAAAGTAATGCTCAAAATTCTCCAAGCCAGGCTTCAGCAATATGTGAAACGTGAACTTCCAGATGTTCAAGCTGGTTTTAGAAAAGGCAGAGGAACCAGAGATCAAACTGCCAACATCTGCTTGGAATATGGAATGAAGCAGGGCAAAGGCTAATAGAGTTTTGCCAAAAGAACACAATGGTCATAGCAAACACCCTCTTCCAACAACACAAGAGAAGACTCTACAGATGGACATCACCAGATGGTCAACACTGAAATCAGATTGATGATATTCTTTGCAGCCAAAAATGGAGAAGTTCTATACAGTCAGCAAAAACAAGACCAGAAGCTGACTGTGGCTCAGATCATGAACTCCTTATTGCCAAATTCATACTTAAATTGAAGAAAGTAGGGAAAACCACTAGACTATTCAGGTATGGCGTAAATCAAATCCCTCATGATTATACAGTGGAAGTGAGAAATTGATTTAAGGGAATAGGTCTGATAGAGTGCCTGATTAACTATGGACAAAGATTTGTGACATTGTACAGGGCCTAGACTGTAAGGGGGCTTAACTCAGTTCCTGCCAGTTATTAGGTAACTTTGGCCAAGTCATGCCATGTACAAAAGTCTTCATTTCCTGATCTGGAAAATAGTGATAATAACAAAATTTAACTAATATAGTGAGACATACTACATGTGAATATTAACTGATATTCTTTGTGTTGCTTTTTTAACACTTTACAAAAACTTTTTGTTTCCTTTAATTCTAGTCTGGAGACGTCATTCATAATACTATACACTTTAACAGAACAAAACACTTTAAAGGTTTGAGCATATGTGAAAGAAAATTAGAGTTGTCATTAAACAAAACGGTCAAATTTGCATGGCACACAGGTAAACGCTATTCAAAATTGTAACTTCATTGCCTCATATTAACTCATGTATGATAATAAGTAATAAATTATTGTAATAATAAGCTTTTTTCATCGTGTTAACTATGACTTGGTTGAGAGAAAGCATCCAGAGAAGGTGCCAAGGAGTCATTCGGTAGCTTGAGACCCTTGGGCAATGAGGAAATGTTGAGACCAGGAACAGCAGGCAGAAAGAAGGCAACGGAAGTGCACCAGACCCTTGAGGAACTGGAGGCTTAATGAGAGTGAAGTGGAAATAAGGGACATGTGAAAACCTTACCCGAAATCAGCTTCTCTCCCGCCCTACTTCGCAGAGCTCAGTAGGGAATGACTCGTCCAGAGGCGGCGGCCATGCTGGAGGGTGCGGCCGCTCCCGTGTGGAGAGCCTGAGCGAATGCTGGAGGGTGGGGCCGCTCCCGTGTGGAGAGCCTGAGCGAATGCTGGAGGGAGCGGCCGCTCCCGTGTGGAGAGCCTGAGCGAATGCTGGAGGGTGGGGCCGCTCCCGTGTGGAGAGCCTGAGCGAATGCTGGAGGGTGCGGCCGCTCCCGTGTGGAGAGCCTGAGCGAATGCTGGAGGGTGCGGCCGCTCCCGTGTGGAGAGCCTGAGCGAATGCTGGAGGGTGCGGCCGCTCCCGTGTGGAGAGCCTGAGCGAATGCTGGAGGGTGCGGCCGCTCCCGTGTGGAGAGCCTGCGCGAATGCTGGAGGGTGCGGCCGCTCCCGTGTGGAGAGCCTGAGCGAATGCTGGAGGGTGCGGCCGCTCCCGTGTGGAGAGCCTGAGCGAATGCTGGAGGGTGGGGCCGCTCCCGTGTGGAGAGCCTGAGCGAATGCTGGAGGGTGCGGCCGCTCCCGTGTGGAGAGCCTGAGCGAGCCAGTAGCGCGGCCTCAAAAGCGTCATTGGCGGAGGGAGTGAGAACGTTCAGTCATGAGGTTTCGGTGACAAGTTCAGTGACATACTTCTAGTTCATAATAAGTGGTCAACACATAGCATTTTATTCTTGTTATTTTTTCACACGTGTCCCAGGCTTTTCTGGCTCTTCAGCAGGGACCCCAGGTTTTACTGGCTAGCAAGAAAGAGGCCCTCATAGCTCAGTTGGGAAAGAGTCTGCCTGTGGTGCAGGAGACCCGGGCTCAATTCCTGAGTGGGGAGGTTCCCCTGGAGAAGGAACTGGCACCCCACTCCCGTATTCTTGCCTGCAGAATCCCATGGACAGAGGAGCCTGGTGGGCTACAGCCCCGGGGGGTCTCAAGAGTCAGACATGCATTAGCGACTAAACCACCACCAAGAAACAGGCCCTCTCTTTCAGTGAGATGCCAAGAGAATAGAAATAAAGGGGCGACCAAAGTATCAGGTTTTATATATTTGACAAAAACATATGAGGCAGCAAAATAGCTGATATTTTTATCTGTGAAAGTTTGCAGTCACAGATTTTTCTCAAATTTAGTTAGAATTATCACCAAACCTTTCACTTTATGTAGAGATAATTGGACTGGACAATATTTAAGACACCTTTTTATATATATATATATCAGGATTATTGTACAAATAATCAGATGCTTCAGAGTAGCTTATTTTTCTACCCAATTTTTTTTAAGCTTATCTTTCCTATCTCCTAATCCTAACCCCATAGTGAGGAATTAGAGTGCATAAATGTCCCATATTACTTATCTGTTACTGCATAAAAAATAAATCACCCCAAAGCTTAGCAACTTAACACACTTATTATCTCACACAGTTCAGTGGAGCAGGGGCGGGTAAAGTATCCAAGAGCAGTTTAGCTGGGGGTTTTGATTCCAGGTACATGCGAATGTGTAGTGAAATTATTGGTTGTGGCTGCAGTTATCTGAAGAGGCTGTAAAATCTACTTCCAAGCTTTCTCCTGGAGCTCTTTGGTAGGAGGCTCTGGTTCTCCACATGTACCCTCTGCATAGACAGCTGTTTACAGGACATGGGAACTAATTCTCCAGAGACAAATAACCAAGAAGGAAGTCCTAATGAATATTATGACCTAACCTTGGCAATCACATAGCATCACTTCTACCATATTCTACTGCAGCAAGTATGTATAATGAAACACCAGGCGGTAGGAGTCATTTGGGCCACCTTGGAGATTTGACTCCCATGTATTTCTTTAGCTTCTCAACTGGCAAAACCAGTGTGTGGATAGTTTGAAAGAACAGAAGTTTAAGAAGGCCCGTCCTATTTATCTATTAGGCACTGAGGTAACTACCACTAATCAGAGATTTCATGATGATTTCTGAGTTTTGTTTCTAGACATGGACGAGTATTTTAAATTACATATTTAAATAAAAATTATGAATTTGCTCAAATGTGTTCCCAGTCATTTTACCTACAAGTAAATATTAAGTATTTCCATGCATCAGAAGCTGTCAGGGAAATTATGATATGTGTTACAATCAAGTTATGTGCAAAAGGCCAAGGATACACAGAGACAGAGAAACTAAATTTACCTGGGGAGGTGGACAAAGCTTCACAGAAGAGGTGTTTCTGAATTTTGTTTTGAAGGGTTAAAAATTTTTGCAAGACTGACAGAGGTAAACAAAAAGATATTAGAAAAACAAATCCAGACCTTCAGAAAGTTTCAGAAGACAACATTCGGAATGATACTACATTTATAAAACTATAATTTATTTAAAGACACATATTTGATTAAGCAGGAGATTGAGAAATTTAAAATTCAAGTTAGTGATTGCCTCTGGAGGGACCAGGACAGTCAAAGGTAAGGGCAAAAACAGAGATTGATTTAGTGATGCTAATGTTTTAATACTTTTATAGGATTATGAATGTCATGATTACATATAACATTTTTTACATATGAAATATTGTATAGTCATTTTTGATATTCAAGGTATGCCGTTAGCAGAAGGAGTTGCATATGGAAATGAATGGAGGGTTGAAAAAGTTCAGAATGAAATATAAAGACATAATTATGACAAGGAAATTTTAAATAATGCATTATATTTAATAATATACAGTTCAGTGTCCTGAAATTATATTGGAGTATAAAAAGTGAAGAAGATAAGGGATTCAATTGAAAACAACACACTCAAATCTCAAAATCTTACAAAAGAAGCAAGTACTATTTCTGTATTAAGAGCCACTAAGCTGATTTCACCCTTGTCGCCTGCATGTTGATAAGATCAAGGCATATTGCAGTTGAGAATCTTGAATCATGTAAATTAATGATAAGTTACAGAAGCAGTTATTATTTTCATCATTAGGCAAAAAGTCTGGTGCATTTTAATTGTCTAAAATTCATCATGGGCCAAAAACTTTTGTTCTAAGTAGAATTCAAACTACAGACTGGTACTTTACTTAACAACTTACCCTTTTAAACTGTTATGAATCTTCAGTAAGTTTTAATTATATTATTGCCAGTCATCTGAAGGATGGTAATTACTTGGAGCATTTAGCCAGTACTTCTGATTAAAAGTACTGTGGCAAACTCAATAGGTCATGGGTTCATGTCCTAAGCCTATTAATTTTCTTCTAAAGCCTTACTTTATTTCTTAAACAAGGAATGACTCCACTGTTAGGAAAGATGCTTAGAAGAAATTGGATTAATCTGAAGTGAATAGATATATGAAATATGATTTTTGCTGTTATCACCTTGTCTTACTTTTTGTGGTTTTTTTCTTCATTTCTCTTACTAGCTGAAAGGAAAACAAAAAGTGAATAAAACACTGTTTTCCTGTGAGAGATTTGAAGTACTTGTTAGTTCAACAAGGTCCAAAAGTTTGATACATGGCTAACAGTGATATTTCAGAGAAGGCAATGGCACCCCACTCCAGTACTCTTGCCTGAAAAATCCCATGGACGGAGGAGCCTGGTGGGCTGCAGTCCATGGGGTCGCTGAGGGTCTGACACGACTGAGTGACTTCACTTTCACTTTTCACTTTCATGCGTTGGAGAAGGAAATGCAACCCACTTGTGTTCTTGTCTGGAGAATCCCAGGGACTGGGGAGCCTGGTGGGCTGCCGTCTCTGGGGTTGCACAGAGTCGGATACGACTGAAGCGACTTAGCAGCAGCAGCAGCAACAGTGATACTTATCTGACCAAGAGAGAAAGAATGAATTCCTACTTATTTATCTAAGAACAAAGTTCAGGTTACATTTTTCCTAGGGAAGGGGACATAATACACAGGAGGAAGGTTATGAAGGTTGGATTTATTTCCTTTTGAAGAATAAAGACAAGACATAATCCCTGTAAGAATCACATTGGGACTTTCTGACAAAGAAGTTGTATCTGTTTTGATAAAAGAAGGGCAGGAGAGTCTAAGGGTATTTTCCAAATCAGTGCTATCATCTTGCCAAGCTTGGATGTCACCATAGCATCTTGGGAACCTTGACTGCAAACCTTTGTGTCTTCTGCTCCTGGTTACACTGCCTTGTTTTGTTGGTCCATTGTAAGCTTGATGGATTGCTGTTTTGTCATTAGGTCTGGCTTTGATAAAAATTTCTCTCACTTTTAGCACACTGATAGCACATTCCAGCCAAATGTACATGTATTTTGTAAGCATGAGTATGCCCAGACCCTAAGCACACACCTGTCCTACTACTTTGCAACTTCTTTGCAGTTGTCGTAGTTCTTGTTCAGTTGTGAAGTCGTATCCAACTCTTTGTGAACCTGTACTGCTTCTCATCCTGTTTGTCTCACTGTTAACACTATGCATGCTGTTCTTTGAGCCCAGAGTAGGCAAGGTGTGAGCGAAGAGGCTGGAAGAAGATAAGAAAAGCTGTAGGAACTGCAGACACATTTCTTCTCTCCTGGCTGGCACAGCTGCCATAGCAGCAGCCACAACATAACCATAACCAAGCCATAATGGAGCCATAACATAACCTCATATAGCATAACCATGTTGCTGCTCCAATGTAGTCCCAGTGCAGCAGCAGCCAGGGCTTTCATGGCGAAGCTGTATTCATACAGGAGTATTGCACAAAGCAGCCCATGATGAAGTGAGTACCTTGTGCTGTGCACATGCAGTGCTATAAGTGATCTCAGCTGTTACATAGTCGTTATTTACAAAATGTGGGGCAAGAGAGCCTCAAAATGCCATCTTGGCTAATTTGTTCTCTCCTCACTGACCCCACAGACTGCAGCACGCCAGGCCTCCCTGTCTCTCACCATCTCCCAGAGTTCACCCAAGTTCATGTGCACTGAATCAGTGATGCTGTCCAACCGTCTCATCCTCTGCCACCTTCTTCTCCTCCTGCCTTCAGTCTTTCCCAGCATCAGGGTCTTTTCCGATGAGTTGGCTCTTCCCATCAGATCAAATCATTGGAGGTTCAGCTTCAGCATCAGTCCTTCCAATGAGTATTAAGGGTTGCCATCACTTAGGATTAACTGGTTTGTTCTCCCTGTTGTCCAAGGGACTCTCAAGAATCTTATGCAACACCACAGTTCAAAAGCATCGATTCTTCGGCACTCAACCTTCTTTTTGGTCCAACTCTCACATCTATACATGACTATTGGAAAGACTTTGACTATATGGACCTTTGTCACAAAGTGATGTCTTTGCTTTTCAATTCGCTGTCATAGCCTTCCTTCCAAGAAGCAAGTGTCTTCTAATTTCATGGTTGTAGTTACCATCCATATTGATTTTTGAGCCCAAGAATAGAAAATTTGTCACTGCTTCCACTTTTCCACCCCTCTATTTGCCAAGAAGTGATGGTTTCAGATGTCATGATCTTAGTTTTTTTAACATTGAGTTTTAAACCAGCTTTTTCGCTTTCCTCCTTCACCCTCATCAAGAGGCTCTTTAGTTCCTCTTTGCTTTCTGCCATTAGAGTGGTATCATGTACATATTTGAGGTTGTTGTTATTTCTCCCAGCAATCTTGACTCCAGCTTGTAACTAATCCTACCCAGCATTTCTCATGATGTACTCTGCATATAAGTTAAATAAACAGGGTGACAGTATACAGCCTTGACATACTCCTTTCCCAATTTTGAACCAGTCAGTTGTTCTATGTAAGGTTCTAACTGTTGCATCTTGGCCTGCCTACAAGTTTCTGAGGAAATGCGTAGGGTGGTCTGGTATTCCCATCTCTTTCAGGATTTTCACAGTTTGTTGTGATCCACACAGTCAAAGCCTTCCATATAGTCAATGAATCAGAAGCAGATGTTTTTCTGGAATTCTCTTGCTTTCTCTATGTTCCAAAGAATGTTAGCAATTTGAGCTCTGGTTCCTCTGCCTTTTCTAAACCTAGCTTGTACATCTGGAAGTTCTCAATTCAAGTACTGCTGAAGCCTAACTTGAAGGCTTTTGAGCATACCCTTACTAGCATGGGAAGTGAGCACAATTGTAGAGTAGTTTGAACATTCTTAAGCCTTATCCTTCTTTGGAATTGAGACAAAAACTGACCTCTTCCAGTCCTGTGGCCACTGCTGGGTTTTCCACACTTGCAGACATATCCAGTGCAGCAATTTGGCAACGTTATCTTTTAGTATTTTAAATAGCTCAGCTGGAATTCCATCACCTCTACTAGCTTTATTGGTAGTAATGCTTCCTGCTGCTACTGCTGCTGCTAAGCCGCTTCAGTCGTGTCCAACTCTGTGCGACCCCAGAGACGGCAGCCCACCAGGCTCCGCCGTTCCTGGGGTTCTCCAGGCAAGAACACTGGAGTGGGTTGCCATTTCCTTCTCCAATGCATGAAAATGAAAAGTTAAAGTGAAGTCACTCATTCGTGTCCGACCCTCAGCGACTCCATGGACTGCAGCCTACCAGGCTCCTCCATCCATGGGATTTTCCAGGCAAGAGTACTGGAGTGGGGTACCAGTACCTTCTCTGGTAATGCTTCCTAAGACCCTTTAATGTATTTTCTGGGCATGAGTATGCCCAGATGCTGAGCATACACCTGTCCTACCACTTTGCACCTTATTTGTGGTTGCAGTATCTCATCAATATTAGATTTGTATCTTAATGAATATATCTCTGATATAAAATCACAAAGGTGCTCATTCCAGAATTGGTGTTAGATGTCTGACATGTAAAATAACTGTGATTCATTTCCTCCCTACTTCCTCCCACCTGTGAGTATTCTCTGAGACACAATCTGAAGCCTTCTCATATATTGCATACTCACAAACACTCCCATGGTTCCTACGTCTCTAATTAAATGACTTCTTTCTTCTTTCTGTTATCTCTGCCTATGACTAGTGCATGCTTGCTGGATGATCCATAAGAGCATGTTTCGTTGTATTTTTTTTTTTAATTTTTAACTCAAAATGTAATCTTTCAAAGTCCTGTTTTCCAGTAAATCTGACCTCCTGTGCCTTTTGATTTTCCACTATCAAAACACTGTGAACATCCCACTCTCAATCCTTAGTCCCTCCAATCATTGTAATTTCTCCTCTAAAATATTTTACAAAAGCAAGCTTGTTCTGCACTCTCCAATTTCCTATAGACCATAGCCTTTTTCGTTACTTCAAACACAACTATCTTCTGGCACTTTTGAGCAACTTAGTGACATTTATTGAGTGCTGGCGTATTCTAGTCCCACTGTCTGATGCCATATAAGAGTAGTGGTCTCCTCAGATTTCTCTTACCTCATTTCATTCTCTTTCCACCCATGATAGTCTGAAAAAAAACTGGGGAGTGGACAGACAGAAAAAGGTTGTTAAAGGAGGACAAACTTTCAGTTATAAGATGAATAATTCCTAAGGACCTAAGGTATAGCATGGGGACTATAGTTGATGACACTGAATTTTATCACTGCAATTTGATAAGAGAGTTCTCACCGCAAAGAAAGCAAGCTGGTAATGGATGTGTTTATTAACTCATTGAGGAGAATCCTTTCAGAATGTAAACATATATCAAACTACCACAATGTGCAATTTAAATATTTTGCAATTTTGTCAATTGTACTTCAATAAATTTTGTGGGAGGAAGAAAAATATCTGAACTATATTTAGGTGGAAATGACATTCTGTTCTTTACTATTCAAATTCTAATTAGTCCTCCATTTCCTGCGAACTCATTCACTCATTCAGCTCATTTAATGATTGAAAGTGAAAGTGAAGTCGCTCAGTCGTGTCTGACTCTTTGCGACCCCATGGACTGTAGCCTACCAGGCTCCTCCCTGCATGGGATTCTCCAGGCAAGAATACTGGAGTGGGTTGCCATTTCCTTCTCCAGGGGATCGTCCCGACCCAGGGATCAAACCCAGGTCTCCTGCATTCCAGGAAGACGCAGGCAGATGCTTTAACCTCTGAGCCACCAGGGAAGCGTCTGCCTGCGTCTACCTGGCATGCGGGAGATCTGGGTTCGATCCCTGGGTCAGGGAGATCCCCTGGAGAAGGAAATGGCAACCCACTCCAGTACTCTTGCCTGGAGAATCCCATGGACAGAGGAGCCTGGTGGGCTGCAGTCCCCAGCGTCGCAAAGAGTCGGACACAACTGAGTGACTTCATTTAATGATTAATCATCTGCTAGATGTCAGACAATGTCTTTGAACTGAAGGCGTGAAGATACATGATGCACAAGTTCAGTCTTTAAAGAGTTCAGAATTCATTGGGAAGACCTACTCAGAGATGATGACAATAAAATGCTACTGAATTTTATGATAAGGTGATGCACAATGGGTTATGGGAGCAAAAAGAGAGCACGTGGTAATTGTACCCCTTCGGGGAAGGACATTATAGAGAAGGTAACATTTGAGCACTCACACCAAGTCAGCTTGATATGCATCCAACACACCAAGAGGGCTTCCCTTGTGGCTTAGTTGGTAAAAGAATCCACATGCAATGCGGGAAAACTGAGTTCAGTTCCTGGATTGGGAAGATCCCCTGGAGGAGGGAAAGGCTACCCACTCCAGTCTGGCCTGGAGAATTCCATGGACTGTATAGTCCACGGGGTCACAAAGAGTAGGACACGACTGAGAGACTTTCATTTCACTTAACTTTAACACACCAAGCAAAGGAAGGCATGTTTCAATTCTAGGAGGAAGACAGTTCATGCATTTACCTTCAGGGCTGAGCAAGCACATACTTATATAACTAGAAAGAGGGTATCAGAAGGAAAAGAAATAGGAAATAATGTTGTAAAGGAGGAGAAAGGAATATGGATAAAAGATCTTGGCTATCTTGCTGAAGAATGTGGAAGTATCTTGTAGGCAGAGGAAAAATAACAAAAACTGAAGCAAAAGTGGGTGCAGGAAGCTGTCCTTTCTCCCATTATACATTTTCCTCCTGTATACCCCCTGAAATTTCACTCCCTGCTTTGTCTATGTTATTTAATCCCTTTAAATGTATTCTTAAAGTAATAGTGATCTCTTTTGTTTGATACCTTGGGATCATGAGGTTTATTTTCAGGCCCTCTCCTCCCATTCTCATCTGTTACCACAGGAAGCACAGGCCAGCCCTTTCCCCTGGGACTCTCATTCTCTTACGATTTGTACATTGCCATTTCTGCCTTCATTTCCTTCCTTCTCTCTGCTGAAGCTGTTCACTCCAGAGATGTTCAAAGTCCATTGTCAGCAAAACCTCTTTAATAGCAATCAACTTATTTTGAAAATGTTCCCTTTAGATTCTTTCGGTAACTAAACTTAGTCTCTCCATTGCTTCAAAATGCTAGCTGTTTTCTCCCCCACATTCCTTCTACTGCAGGACGTGAGCTATGATACATGCCCTCTTATATTTTCTTTTCTTTTTAATGCCACTTCAAGATCATACTCCCAGTATCCTCCGTAGAAATATCAAGCTGTGACTGATTTTGTTGGACTGTTCTGTCATGTCTCTCCTTGTTGTAGTCGTCTACCAGCAGCCACATTGTTCTCCCGAATCCTTGATGACTTTATCTCCCAGTTTGACCCTAATCCCTTCGATATCACTTCAACTGGAGGATAATTACAAGGCTGTGTTGGCTTCTGCCGTACAACAGAGCAAATTGGTCATGATTATATTCCAGCCCCCCTGGTCGTCATAGAGTGCTAGGCTGGGCTCCCTGTGTTATACAGCAGCTTCTTGCTAGTTATCTATTTTACACATGACAGTGTATATATGTCAATGCTACTTTCTCAATTTGTCCTACTCTTTCCTTCCCCTGCTAAATACCACATTTATTTTAATTCTTGGTGATCTCAATGGTCATGTAGATAAATTTTTCCAGTGTTCAGCCCTCTAAGTTATTGGATCTCCCATCCAATGAGTTTGTATTCCACTCTAACTCAGAGACTCACTCCCACAGGTATATCCTTGACCTTGCTCTTACAAATCTCAATTTCTGATATCTGTTATGACTGCCACAGAGTATCTCTCCAGCTCACTCTTACTAGCCTCATGACACCAAATATCCTTTCACAACATCATTTGAGATGATCTTAATCTTATCACCATATCTTGCTACAATCCTTCATCCCATAATGTAATCACTTCCTTCCTTACATGAGATAAATGCCCTGGCAAGTCAACACTCACTCTCTTATTTATTTGAATCTCGAAAAATTTTCTATGGCCATTTTTAATACTCAAAGAATGAGCTCCTGGTAAGGCTGTCCACTTCTCACCTCCACCAAACAAAAAAAGCAAGGCAACAAATGATAAGTTTCCTAGTGTTTTGTCCATTGAATGGTATCTTCATTCTTTAAGTTGCTGGTGTCAAAAGACATGGTGTTATCTTTTACTTTTTTTTTTTCTCACACCTTGCATTTTGTCTTTTAAGAAGCTATGTGATTCTTGTTTCAAAATGTACCAAAAATTTGACTGCTTCTGTATACCTTCATTATACCCCCTTTGGGCCAGGTCACTAGTATCTTTGCCTGAATTATTACACTAACATCAGAGATTTAATCATGCCGAGCCCCTTGCCCACTGCATTTGATTATCATAAGTAGTTTCCAGAATGATCCTGTCAAAATGTAAGTCAGATTATGTCCCTCCTCAGCTCAAAACCTTTCAATGATCCCCACTGCAGTCAGCCTAGAAAGCAAAACCATTACTGTTCTCTAAAATTCCCTGTATATTCTAGGCTCCATTTCCTCTCTGACTTTATTCTTTTTCTGCCTTATTATTTATCGGTATCATTTTTCACTATGTAACATCCTGTTTATTTTACTTTTCTATCATGTTTCTCTCTGGTCTCCCCCATTAGAATGTAATGTTAGGAGGACAGAAATCCACCTATGTCTTACTACATGAACTTGCAAATTGTATTTCATGTCTCCAAGCTTTGTTTTCTCATTTTTTAAGTGGACATGATTATAGTGATTGGAGAATTGTGGGAATTAAGTGAGAAAATACAGGTCAAAAGGCCCAGTGCAGAGTTAGTAAACTTAATAAAGGTAGTCAACATTTTTATTACAGATAATACAAATTATATTATTTTTCTTTTAACTTCTATTTTTTTTAAGCCTCTCTAATTTGTTCCCCACTGATATTTAAACAGATATTCTCTGAAACTCAGGTAAGCCCCAGAAATGTTTGAACAGCTCCTTTCTCTGTGCAGTCAGCCCCACAGTTTCACCCCTTCCCTCTGACAGACTACTCCAGAATGGAATTAAAAAAAGTACTGGTTATGCATCCAGTTTTCATGTTTAAAAAAATAGCCCTCTGCAGGTAATTACCACAGTGATTACATTGTAAAAGTGGTTGGAAAGGAATGTTCCTTAAAGTGAGACTCAGGAAGTCCACTGAATTCTTTAGCATTTGTAACAAGTCAACTGCCTAAAACTGCATTTTATGTTCAGTCATGTTAAACTTATCACTTAGAAACATAACTCTTGGAAGAATAACAGCCCCAATTCGTTGATACTCATGAGGCTCAATTAAATTTTTGGAATGAGCAAATATCCATGAAGGACTGGCTCTGTTCTCAGGCGCTGACTTATGATGATCCAAGAGTAGACAGCATGTAGAGGCCATCCGCAGGGGTCTGATTACACAAAGTCAAATTAACTGTCTCTGAGGGTTCTACGATAAATATATTTTGTTCAGATCATGCATTAATTGATTAGAATTTGTATTTGCAGAGCTAAGACTAGATTTCTAGTTTTATGACTGCTAGCCTATGACTTTTATTTTACACTCCTATTTTCCTATATTCTAAGCTGGTAAGAAAGATAACCATATTCTAGGAATTATAATAACCTGAGTTCTAGTCACAGCTATGTAAATACAAAGACTTACTATTGTTGACAAAATTTGTCACCCCCTATGCCTTAATCTACTCATTTGTGTAAAAGTAGGGATTGTACCTTGTATTTTTTGCTGAATTATTGTTAGAATTATGTCCAATATGAAGATCACATAAGTGAGATATAGTATATTGCATGTTTTCTAGGATATTTCAACAGCAGTAGTAGCGATTTCTGATGCTACTGTTCTCTCTTCAACTTTTGTTCTTTATTCCTCTTTAAGTTTCTAAATTTTTGTGACTTCACTATCATTACCTCCTCACCACCAACCCTGCCCCTTCTTTTAAAAGTAACATGTTTGATTTTACCCAAAGGTAATCCAATGATAAAAATCACACTGATCGTTGAACTAAAGAGTTCCTCTTATTTTCCTTGGGTAAAATTTTGGTAATACCAATTGTCCTTGTCAATTCTATACTTGGATATTAGTTCTAATGATGCCTTTTCTTCTCACTTGCACAGGAAATGACTTATTTCTTGTGGCAGTTCATGAACTGGGACATGCTCTGGGGCTGGAACACTCCAACGACCCTACTGCCATCATGGCCCCTTTTTACCAGTACATGGAGACCGACAACTTCAAACTGCCCAGTGATGACTTACAGGGCATCCAGAAGATATACGGTAGGTCACCACTGATTCTGTTTGATTAACTCTGTAGTGAAGTATAGAATTCCTGTGTTGTCTTTTTTGAGATAGGTGCTCTAAGTGTTGTATTAGAGAGAAAAATATTGAATGAAAGTCTGATCTATTGGCAAAAGTCTTCTATCAGTCAAGTTTAGTTGGCACCAATCGCAGATATCTTAATGTGCAGATTATGGGAAAGCTTAGGCACTGATAAACTTTCCTTCCTGAGTTAATTGAAACCTGCAATTATAGTAAAGATCTGATAAACTTTAGTATTAAAATTCAGGTAAAATATAATAAATTAATATAACCAATAAACACAGTGAGTTAGAAGACTTTCCTGGAAGAGACTGAGACTTTGATAAAAGCTGACAGATTGATTCTCACTGATATTTGATGTTAGATCCTAACAAACCACTTTTGAAAATGCTGAAAATAATCTTGTGTAATGGATGTAACAGAATAAACTCAAAAGCATGTAGTTATTGACTAAGAGTGAAAAATAACAAATGGCTAAGTTTACTAACACATCAGTTCAGTTCAGTTGCTCAGTCATGTCCGACTCTTTGCGACCCCATGAATCGCAGCACGCCAGGCCTCCCTGTCCATCACCAACTCCCGGAGTTTACTCAAACTCATGTCCATCGAGTCGGTGATGCCATCCAGCCATCTCATCCTCTGTCGTCCCCTTCTCCTCCTGCCCCCAATTCCTCCCAGCATCAGGGTCTTTTCCAATGAGTCAACTCTTCACATGAGGTGGCCAAAGTACTGGAGTTTCAGCATCAGCATCAGTCCTTCCAATGAACACCCAGGACTGATCGCCTTTAGGATGGACTGGTTGGACCTCCTTGCAGTCCAAAGGACCCTCAAGAGTCTTCTTCACACATAATTCAAAATAAATTTATAGTAGAGTAAAATTGTTTTAATTTATGGGATTCAGTCAATGAATGAAAATTAAGACAAAAGGGAGAGAGACTATTACACATATTTAAATCCTAACTCCCTCAACATGGCCATTGACTTTTATAAAGACATGTATTTCACACAAAAATTTAACTGTTAAGAACTTGACATTTATAATTTACATGTACAGAATATGCTTTACTAAATTAATAAAATGAAGCTTTCATTTTACAATGCAAAGGTAAATGTGTGCTGTACGTATATTAATATTCAGTATTCAGAAACTATAATTTACATTTTTCAAGTATCATAGTTTAAATTCACTAATTTGTTTTTCATTTATTAGTTTTTCAACTTCAAAGTGGTGAGAATTCTCTCAGGGTTAAAATAAGTTTTTGGGGAAAAAAAAGGTCAATTTTTGTTACTGCTCTTTTTTGGGGTGCTACTGAGAAAACAGAAATGTCTGGGACTCAAAACTAAATGGCTTATATGTTGAATGAGCTAGCCTCTGCCTATGCGGGTGTCATCAGACATTCTGCCGAAGTAGTTAACTGAAAGGAGGCTCTTTCTCATGACCTCATGAGTTAGTAGTCTAGACTGAAGGTCTGCAAAAGAGTATTCTTTCCATATCTAAATATTAAGTGTGAACAGCTCTGTATTTCTCTTTTAAAACATAAATCCCTTGAGGAATGATGCTTTACATCTGTAGCAGATTACATGTATAAACTTTGGCTTGATTTAGAAACCCCCTTTTAGAAATACTTCTTCACATTAATATTTTACCTCGTAGTGTTTTAATCAATAGGCGTTTTAGATTTAGTATTCAAATGAAACACTAGTCTAGCAATTTGTCAAAACATTTCATTAAAAAAATAATGAAAGTCAAGAAAAGGTTATAAAATACAGTTAGGTACATAGGATAGAATAAACTTTGATTTGTTAATGTTTAGAAATATTTGCACAGAATCATCTTTCAAAATCTAGGATTGACTTTAGTAGCGTTTACATGCAGGGTTCCAGTATTCATTTTAATTTATTTATTATTAATATACCACCTACTTCCAAAAAAGATTTCAAAGCACCATATCCAATAAGGACTGTGGTGAAGCTATTAAAAAAAAAAAATCATTAAAAATTAACAAAGAAGGCCTAGTTACTTGGATCTAGAATTCAGCATGATAAAGACAGTCTCTGATGGACTTGGCAATGGTTTGTTATTTCAGTAAATATACAATCTTAAAGACCTCTTAGCTCACTTAGTCAGAACCCTTCACTGATGAGTGACTGTCCTCTGTAGCATTTTTTCTAGCACTCTTCCAATTTTAACTGAGCCAAGTGCTGTCCTCATATTTTCAAAAGGTCCGCCTGACAAGATTCCTCCACCAACAAGACCTCTACCAACGGTGCCCCCACACCGCTCTGTTCCTCCCGCTGACCCAAGGAAAAACGACCGGCCCAAACCTCCGCGGCCTCCCACGGGCAGACCTTCGTATCCTGGAGCCAAACCCAACATCTGCGATGGGAACTTTAACACTCTAGCTATTCTTCGCCGTGAGATGTTTGTTTTCAAGGTAGGAAGCTGTGACTTTTTTTTTTTTTTTTAACGGTAGATTAAGTGTCTACAGTGTCGCTTTAGAAAACAAGTTCTCGTTCATTCTAACACCACCTTCCCAGGCCTTTCACAGTTAGAAGGTTCAAAGAAAGTATCTTGAAAAGAAATGCACAAATGGGCTTAAATGTCTAGCAGAAGATTCTCATAACATTCTATTTGGGGAATGCATTTATGTCAGCAAAAGCTAAAATGCTTAGAAATGTGAGGCTAAAAAATGCTGCATGTTATGAACAGATAAAAAAACCGTAATTTCAGTCATGAATAGGAACTAATAGAGATGATTTGCTTGGGAGCTTAGCCACTTCCAGGCGCGCTGCCGCTACTCTATCTTTGGTTTGCACATCTTTCTGAGATCCTTATAATTTCACTTGACAATTACAACACTGCTTTTTTTAAGAGGAGTATTGATCATTTCATTTTGCTCAGGGTCTGCTAGTAGCCATTTAAGTTAAATCTCTTTGAGATGGTCATTTTGATTTTACATATATATATATATATTTTTTTTTAAGTCAAGCATTTATAGGCATAAAAATCCAATGTCAAAAATTAATGTGAACCCAATTTACATTATTTTTTAAATGTTATAAACTAAAACTAATTTTATATTTTGCTAAATGTGCATTTCAGTGACATTGAATTCTCCAACAATAACCCTGAAAAACAATGTATCAAAGTAAATTACATAATACTAAAAAGTGAATGTAGTATAATACTGAAAAATACTTTTTCCTCAATGTTTGTAAACCATTCTGAAAGATTAATGAAAAATTTAAGTTTTATGTTGGCATCAGTATATTAAAATAGCTACATATTACCAATACCATTCATTTAAAAATAAAATAATGTGCTCTTTTTTTTAGTAGGTATGAATCAATAAATAATGAAATTTGTCCTACTTACACAGAATATCCTATCTACCAGAGGCCATACTTTAAAATATATATATTTCATATAATTTTAATAGGCAAAGTACTTTATTTCCTTTATTTGAAACTAAGGTTTGGATTTGTTGTAAGATGCTCAAAAGCATCATAATTTCCAGAAAAAAAATCAATGCTTTTGTTCAAATACATGACTATATTTTTGAATTTTATAAATGCCCTACAATGTTCCGTTAGATATCTCTTACTTAATTTAAGTAGGATAATAAATTTAGATTCAAGGAGTAAAGTAAAAAAGCTTACTCATTACTCATTGTGGCTAAGCCCACAACAACTAGTTGAAATGAACAGAAAATGCAATATTTTCTTATTTTACAAGATACCAGATGACAACTGAAAGATTCTGATTTCATTGCTTTGGCTGAATTTCCACATCCAAGTATTATTCCTTGATATCATGGTGATATCACCGAAATGTCATCTTTATCTGAAAATATGATATGAAATTGACTCTGAGTACATTCATTTCATTCTTCTTATCTGTCTAATTATATTGCCAGTCTCAGAAGGGACGGGTCTCTCCATGTCTAATGATTATTTTTACAACCTTATGCTCTGCACACTGTGAGAGCTTAGTGAGTGCTCTTGAATAACCACTGGTTCTTGGCATCAGGAATGAGTTGAAAGTACATAGGCCAACTCTCAAATAAAATGCAGTGGCCACTATTTTCAATGTCCAAGCAAGTGTGTGTGTGTGTGTGTGTGTGTGTGTATATATATATATATATATATATATATATAGTGAGGACTGCTTCTCTAAACTCTCATGGTACCTAGGATCCTTAATCAAAACTCTCTGCTGGACAGAGTTTCTAAACTATCTGAATTCAGTTTCTTTCACCAGGCCCTGCTCTACTTCTAGGAATAAATTCTGTAGAAGATATCTTGTTTATAATTTTCATGCTCGTCTCCTATTGCCTATGATGAATATGTATGCCCAGGGTAGTTTACTAGGGACCAGGGCTTCCCTGACAGCTCAGCTGGTAAAGAATCTGCTTACAATGCAGGAGGTCCCACTTCAATTCCTGGGTCAGGAAGATCCCCTGGAGAAGGGATAGGCTACCAACTCCTGTATTCTTGGGCTTCCCTGAGGGCTCAGTTGGTAAAGGAATCTGCCTGCAATGTGGGAGACCTGGGTTTGATCCCTGGGTTGGGAAGATCCCCTGGAGGAGGAGGGCATGGCAACCCACCCCAGTACTCTTACCTGGAGAATCCCCATGGACAGAGGAGCCTGGCAGTCTACAGTCCATGGGGTTGGAAAGAGTTGGGCATGACTGAACAACACACAGGATTTATAAATAGAAGGTAACACCCCTGACTTTATGGAGCTCATACTCCAGGAGTGAAGATAAACATTAACCTAGGTACTTTTAAGATACAAGAGGAATAGACATGAAGCAAAAGTACTGAAGTCTAGTTGAGTATATAAAACACACTTGACTGAGAAAAGGCTTATGCCAAATTTTGAGAGAGACGCTTCCTAGGCACATTAAAGCAATTGGTATTTGACATACTAAAAAGTTGATGTACTGCGGCAGAGAAGATAGATAGATATCATAACTATATTACAAAGTGATAAATGTTGTAAATCAGAAATAGACAAAAATTTGATCACAGGGAAGAGAATATGATTGAGTGATACCTGCTCTTAGTTAATAACTATGTGCATTGGGTAACTAATAGGTGCCTGAATATAAGCTAGGCACTTTATGTTGATAATCTCCGTGTGTGTTCTTAGTTGCTCAGTCCTGTCCAACTCTTTGTGACCCCGTGGACTGCAGCCCACCAGGCTCCTCTGTCCATGGCGATTCTCCAGGCAAGAATACTGGAGTGGGTTGTCATGTCCTTCTGCAGGGGATCTTCCCAACCCACGGATCAAACCCAGGTCTCCCACATTGCAGGCAGATTCTTTACCGACTGAGCCACCAGGGAAGCCTGCTGCTGCTAAGTCACTTCAGTCATGTCTGACTCTGTGCAACCCCATAGATGGCAGCCCACCAGGCTCCCCTGTTCCTGGGATTCTCCAGGCAAGAACACTGGAGTGGGTTGCCATTTCCTTCTCCAATGCATGAAAGTGAAAAAGTAAAGTGAAGTCGCTCAGTCGTGTTTGACTTCTAGCGATCCCATGGACTGCAGCCCACCAGGCCCCTCCATCTATGGGATTTTCCAGGCAAGAGTGCTAGAGTGGGGTGCCATTGCCTTCTCCGATAATTGACTACAGGTTTACTTAATTCCAAAAATCTGTTTTCCACATTAAGTTTTGCTAACTGAAAGAGCTAGGGAAAGTTTGAAAAGAAAAATAGACTTTAAGCTATATTTTAAAATAGTAAATATTCAAGAAATATTTACCAAACCTATGTTGTGAGACTCTGTTTTAGGCATTGGCCGTGTAGCAGTTAAAACAAACAAACAGACAGCAATATAAACAAACAAACAACAACAAAAAAAGAAACCCAAGCTAGATCCTGCTTTCTTGGAGCTGACATTCTGTTTTCAAAGTGGACGTATAGGGGAGAGTGCTTCACACAGAGGTTTGGACCTGCCATGCAAGGCTAATCGGAGAGCACCCACATTGACTGAGCCCCCCAAATTCTGTTTTTCTCTGTTAAGAACTTCAGGCCTTTTAGCTACTCCCTCTGTGCTACATGGTCTAGACTACCTTCACCTCTAAATTAACATAATTTTCCAGGTACCTGATCTTCCCACCTGAAGTTACTCGTTGCCAGTCTCTCTTGGCACATCTACTTTTTAAATTTTCCTTTGACATACTCACCATTAACTTTTGTAGTTTGCTCCTTATTGTCTGTCCCTTCAAGTGCATTTTAAGATCACCCACTATTAGATTTCACTTTTAATAATGTAACAATTTTCTACTTTTCTTCATTACTGTTCTTTATGCAAATTGGAAACCTCTTTGTTTCTTCAACTCTTACCAACACTCATTTCACTTTAGTTTTATTACTTGGGGTCTCTCTACAGCCTTTGCTTATCCAAAATTTTCATCCTCAACATCTTCCACATGTCCCAGACCCTCTTAACTATTCATCAACCCCAAAATCTCTTTTTAGTGATTTTTATATTTATTCTCTACATTCAGTTTGCATGCTTTTTTATTTCTATTTTCTTTAATTATTTCTCATTGTAATGTGTTTCTTAACTAGATTATAAACTTCAGAGTAGGGATTGGTTTGTATGGACCTCGTGGTGCTTGAGCAAATAAATTAGGTAATTTCAGTATAATATGTATTGAATGAAACTATAGCTTTACCTTGTTTATACAACAGTAATCAATCAATTGAAAGTATTCCATTCTTTTAGTTCATTATTCCTTGCCCAGGATGTCCATGAGTATTATCTACTTCAATTCTATATGTATGATTTTTAAGTAAAAAAGAAGAAAATCTAGATATAAGTAAAAGATAATATCATCAAGTGATTTTGTTTTCTTAATAGAAGGAGACTTTCTTTATAAATGTAGCTTCAGCATAATTCTTCTGGTAGCAGTCTTCTTAGGAGGTTGGATATACATTGAGCTCACAAAAATTCATTTATTTATAGTGAATTCACCTGGATATACTTTCTATATGGAATATAAGTAAATTATATATATATATATGGATAGTATTATAAACATAATTTTACATATTATTTATTTATTCATGAGAAAGTTAATCTTTACAGGCAGCTTTATAATCTTTGGTTAATGTAAAGCAAGAAAATTAAAATCAAAACTAAATGCCAAAGAACAGAAAAACGAAATAGCAATAACAAAATAACTTTGTCTGCACTTTATAGAAGGTGATTTTTAAGAGTGTCTGAAGAGTGTAATCTGCTATTGTGATTGGGCTGACAACAATTATAAAATCTGATTGTTCAAATGAATACTCTCAAAGTTCCTTTGGACAAGATAAAAACATTGTATAGTCTGCTGTGGTATGAAAAAGAATGAAAGTGGAATTAGCCTGCCTTGTAGAGGGTATGTTTCAGTACACAGTACTTTGTTCCATGTGGAACAACGCAGCAGTAACTATATTCTCCCTAAAACTAAGGACACTAAGAAAAACCATATCCACCAAGTCAGTTTCTTATAGCTCAAAAAATAAAAATAAAAAAGTAAACGAGAAAGGGTGGTTCTGGACTACTGACCTGCTCTTTACATCAAGCGGAGCAAGCAAGGGTCCCTTCTTTAGAATATAGCTAGAAAGGATAGTGTTAAGAGGCAAAGCTGAAAGCTGTCATGGAAAAGCATTTGAGGAAATACAGTAAAGTGTCTTCCTAGTTAATATAGAAAAGCAACAGCTTTGACAAAGAGAGCATTTCATCGTTTATCCAAAAAAAAATCATTAGGTTCCTTTTACTTCGTCAAATTTTTGCTTGTTCATTTACCACAAAATGATTTGTTCTTAAATATGACCATCTTCTCTTACAGCCACCTACTGAATTCTACTGAAGAATCATACTTCTTGTTATTTCCATAGAAACACATTTGTTAACACTATTTTGACATTCATTAAAAGTACATTCAGCCAAGTTTAGTAAGTACAGAGTATGATCCAGTTTTATTTGCAAGACAGTTTTGTTTCATAAAAGATGTTATACAAGAAAGAGGAGATGCTTATTGAAAGAGATAAATTATATTTCCACAATACTGATTTGTAACTAAACTCCTTACAAGTGATCAAAATTGAGCTTTTTGACTCTTCAGTAGCTTCGAATCTCTTGGTATTTAATATCAATGTGTTTCCCATTCTATGCTAAACATCTCCCCATGAACCAATATTTGCTCCTTTCTTTCATTTTATTTTGTTTTTAAATTTTTCTTTCTGTGCTGCATGTTCCTCATTTCAACCTTATCATTCTTGAAATCTGGAACTGTGCCTTCCTCACGTCACCTTTGTAACTATATCACATTATTCACGCAGAATATTTGGTCAGTTTTTCAAGTGTACATTATGCCTTTTCTGTATTAATGACATTGAACTTTTGAAATTTAAAGAAGTTGAAACTATGATTTTTCCCTTAAAAACCTTAAATTTATCAGGGAAGGGGCAACATGTAATTATCAATCAGAAATGCTTTGTTTAAATCAAAGCCCACAAAACAGAGAGCAAAAATGGCCCTTTACACCTAAGAGAATATTGGCTTAAGCCTGGGAATAGTAAGATCATAGAGACGACTGTGGAGTCCAGGTGGTAACTTTCCAACAATTGGTGTGATCTAGGATAAGAAGAAACTCCAGATGTCAAAATCACTGTGGTCAGCTTTGAAGGATCCTAGATACAGACCTTTTGGCTCAGAGAAGTGAGGTGAAGGAGCACATGAGGGTTGTGTATTCAAGTTCCCACTTGACCTCTGATGCCAAATTTAACAGACTTGAAACTGAGCTACTGCTCTTCCCTCAAGAACCTACTCCTCTGCTTCTTCTCTTTTTTCACTCCAAATAAGGGCGGTTCCATCTTCCCATTTATTTAGTAAATAGATCCTAAAGTATAGAGCCAAATCCAGTTGGCTTTACCTTCAAAAAATACATTAAAAATCCACCCATTTTTCTCTCCTTCCACTGCTTAAGTCCAATCAAATGCACCATCACAGCTCACCTTCGTATTGTAATATCCTCCACACTTGTTCCCCTGGTTCCTCCCTTGTCCCTAATGTCAACCCTTCAATGTCTGTCAAGGTTCCTATCAAACAATCCCACTTCTGAGTATGTATCCAGAAGGGACGGGCAACATTAGCTCACAGAGATATCTGCACTCCCATGTTCATTGCAGTATTATTTATAAAAAGCCAATATATGGAAACTAGCTAAGTGTCTATCAACAGATGAGTGGATAAAGAATGTATGATATGTGTGTATATATATATTATATATATATATATACACACACACACACACATACACACACATATACAATAGAATATCATTCAGCCTTAAAAGAAGGAAATCCTGCCATTTGTGAGGCCATGGGTAAATCTAGAGATCATTATGCCGAGTAAAATAAGGACAAAAGAGACAAACATTGCATTATCTCACTTATATGTAGAATCTAAAAAAGTTAAGCTTATAGTAACAGAGAGGAGAGTGGTGGCTACCAGGGGCTGAGGGTGTGGAGAAATGGGGGATGTTTATCAAAGGGAAAACTCATTTATAAGATGTATTTCAGTTATAAGTGGTATAACTTATGTATTCAGTTACAAGATGGATTACCATGGTGACTACAGTTAATAATGCATCATTGACTTGAAATTAGCTAATAAAGTAGATCTCAAGTGTTCTTACCACACACACTCAAATTGATAACTCTATGAGGTGATAGATATGTTTATTAGTTAGATTTTAGTTAATCATTTCACAATGTATACTTAAATCACTAAGTCATGCACCTTCAATATATATAATTTTTCTTTGTCAATATATCTCAGTGGAGTTGGTGGAGAAAAACAAATTTCTTTCAGTTGCCCACAAGGCTCCCTTGACCATTCCACTTCCCTTTCCCTCTCTGATCTCACCTCCATTTTTATACTCTGATCACTTCTACCCACTCAATTCCAGACACTCTTGTCTTCCTGCTGTTTCTTGAACTTGCAGTCCTTCTTGTCTTTGCAGGTCCTTCCCTATCAAATAACAAATATTCACATCATCTTCTAGATTTCTCCTGCAATTTGTAAAAGTCAGAATATGATCTCCAGTCTCTAGTCCTGTCCAAACAGTCTGCTGTTATATAGGTACACGTGGAGTCAGATACATGAAAGGGAGCAATGTTTGTAGAAATACAGAAAGGTTTATTGTGAGTTATATAAATTCTGTGCCATTTTTTGAGCACAACAAATAGATTTATCTTTTAAAGTTGGATTAATTCTCTACCAGCTCTCAACGGTATCACTCATTCCCATTGCATGGTGGTGTGTCATTGTTAACATCACTATAGAAGAATACTTAAACTCTTATCTCTAGACATTAGAGAGAGACTTGGAGTCAGATGTTTCTTGTCACAGGCTCCAAGCAAGGACTATGTCTACTTCTCTATTTGTTGTTGAATTGCAAAGTACTCTGAACATAGTAGACAATAAATAATTGTTAAATAACTTACATTTCACAATGGCTAATAAATTCCACCATAGGTATGTAGTAAGCTCAGGAAATGGTAGCTGTTATGTAAAGAGACAGACTCAGGCTTTTAAATTACTTAGTGTACTTATTAACTCAAATTCTCATGCTATTTGAAATTATTTTAAAAAGTAACTTTTAGTTGATTAAAGCTCACAAAAAAATGGTTCCAATTCTTAAGATATAAGGGAAAGGAAAAAGTTCATTATCGTTGTTGGTTATATTACTCTGTAAAATGATTTAAAATATTCTATTAGTAGAGAATCCATAAAATGTTTTACAAACAAAAAATAATTAGAGAAATTTCACAGAATAGAATAATCTAAAATTACTCTGAGTCAGAGTTTAATTCTGTACTGCCAGGAAGTATTACCTGATATTATAGTACTTTGTAATTGGGGCTAGATTCACATAAGAACAAAGGGAGCAATTGCCAAGATAGTATAGGCAGAGAATTAATTAAAATTTCCTTGTAGCACAAAATCATAGTCTTTCAAAAGTTTTAGATAAACATTTTAGGCAGTAATTGGAATTATGTGTAATACTTCATTTTAATGTCAGTATTAATTGATTATTAAATTATCTGTATTTATTAAAATTATTTAAATTTTAATTATGATAATTATTTTTAATTATGATTTAAATTTAAAATTTACTCTTGAAATACTTAAATTTTTATGGACATTTTCTACTTAAACTGTTGGGCACATATATAAGAATTCAGTAGAATAAATTTACAGTCACTTGAGTTTTCAATTTCCTCCTTAGGCACTTTTATTTGGGGGTAGCCATAAGCATTTTGGATACTTGTTTAGATTCAGTAAAACTATGTTTATTAATAATATAAAATAGAACATTTAATATATACTTACAGTGCATATTTTGGAGACTAAAATATATTTTATCATGTACATTTTATTATAAATTTTAAGTATAATTCAGGCAATTCTGTAATAGTCATGCAAAAACATTTTCTGAAAATATATTGTGAGCTAATCTGAAAAATCGTTTCACTCCATAACAACATGAATCTTCCTATTCTGCACTTATTAGTGATCTAAATAATTTCAGTATCAAAGATAAATATTTTCTTGTTCCATGTTTGTCATAATCTATATCTTTAGATTTTTATGTGGAAAGTGCTCATATTCATCATAAAGTTCATATCACTTTAACCTTAATGCAAATTTAGTTCAAGATTTATGTTTCACATAAAGGTAGGCTGTTTAAATTTTAGAAGTTATGAAAATAGTGATTCTTCCAATGTTTTTCCTTCACACTTGCCATTTGTGGCTAAAATACCACTTTTGACCTCATATTTTGTAAAGCAAAAATGAAGCTTTAATCTTTCCATCCCCTTTTTAAACTTTCAGCTAGCAATGTTGTGATCGTTAGTTTACTTTGTAAATTATGTGAACTAATTTAAACACTGAGCCAGCTCTTCAAAATTTCTTAAAACTCTTGTTTATTTTATCTTTTGCAAGGCAATCTTAATGTGTATAAATATTGAAAGCAAAGTAGAGGCCAAAACTCACATTATTTGTAAATTATTTGACAATCTATTGAAAAATTCCATGAAAGTCAAGAGGAAAAAATTACAGCTATTAACAATATTAAAAAAAAAAAAATGTTCTGAACCACAGGGGCGGGGGGTGGGGGTGGGGAAGGGAGCTGAAATATAGCCTTTCTAATAAGCATTTAGAATATAATCAAAAAAAAATTTTCTTCACATAAAAGTAACATAACTCATAGGATTAAAATTAATTAGCTGTACCTAGCCCATAGGTGGGAGAAGGCAATGGCAACCCACTCCAGCACTCTTGCCTGGAAAATCCCATGGACGGAGGAGCCTGGTAGGCTGTAGTCCATGGGGTAACGAAGAGTCGGACACGAGTGAAGTGAGCGACTTCACTTTCACTTTTCACTTTCATGCATTGGAGAAGGAAATGGCAACCTACTCCAATGTTCTTGGCTGGAGAATCCCAGGGACGGCAGAGCCTGGTGGGCTGCCATCTATGGGGTCGCACAGAGTCAGACACAAGTGAAGCGACTTAGAAGCAGGAGCAGCAGCCCATAGGTAGCATCCAATACATACTTATTAAATGATTACATATTATTATTAAATGAATACGTTTTTACTTTTAACTCTGCATTCTCTGCACTTAATCTTCATGAGGGAGGTTCTTAGGTGTTTTGTTCATTCTTCTATATATGCTTCTTAGGATACTTTAATGTTTCAGTGCATCATATTATGTTTGTTTACATAATTAGGAGTAAGATGGAAAAAAAAGATTTCAGGTTTAAACTGCAACATTAGTATTTCTTAAAATAAATAGGAAAATGTGTACAGATTCCAAATTAGTAATCCCATACATGGCGATTCATCCAGAAATAATGAAGTAAATCTAAAATGAACAATAATATTTATTACAACTTTCTTGCCAATAGGAAAAAATGTTTGCAAGTAACCCAAATTATTCAGTAGTATTGTAATGGTGTAGCAATTAATAGTACATTCAATGGAATGTAATGCAATGACTTAAGGATCAATTAAGGTGAATATATGAAATAATGAGACATGATAATAATGTAAACACAAATAAAATAGTAAAACATAAGATTTTATGCATCATGAATTGTAACATTTGAAGTATGTGTGTTTATAAGGCATAGAAATTATAGAAAAACTTTATTAGGCAAATCTTAGAATGATGGAATTCTGAGTTGAATTATTGTTATCATGTTGCTTATACATTTAAGAGTTCAAAATATAGTTGCACAGGAAAAACTAAATAGTTTTGAAGGCTGTGGTACACTAAGTAATGGTGAAGCCATACAATTTTCAAAAATATAAGTAGGCAAAACCTTTTGAAGTATGCCCTTGAAAGGTGTGGGTAGGATGGTAGAGTATGAAGACTCTGAGCTCACCTTTCTCTATGAGCACACCAAAACTACAACTATTTACAGACCAACTATCAGTGAGAACTACCTGAAGAAAAGATTTTCAGCAACTAAAGCTATAAGGAAGAAACCACAGCAAGATGAGTATGATGGGTGGAGATGCAATACAGTCGAGACCTACACGTCCAGATAGGCAACCCTCAAATGGGAGAATAATCACAATTGCAGGGGTTTTCCACCAAGGAGCAATGGAATTTGGAGCCCCACATTGGACTCCAAAGCCTGCAGGTCCTTCAATGGAAATATGAGCCCCCAGAATATCTGAGTCTAAGAGTAAATGTGCCTTGCACATGAGAGAGGCAATTAGCTGTAGGAAACAGACTCTGCCCTTAAAGAATACACAGAAAATCTCACACACTCTAACAACTAGTATAGAGGCAGTGATTTGAAAAGATTCTGGGTCGGAGCCACATGCTGACCTTGGAGTCTCCCTGAGGGGTAGGAGACAACTGGGACTCCTGCTGGAGATAGAGATACAGGCTACAACCACTGGGAGAACCTATTCCACCGTGAGGACACGGGCGCTGACAAGCAATTTTGAAATCCTCCCTTTAGCCTTTGAGGGCTTCCCTCATAGCTAAGTCTGTAAAGAATCTGCCTGCAATGCAGGAGACCTGGGTTCAATTTCTGAGTCAGGAAGATCCTCTGGAAAAGGAAATGGCAACCCACTCTAGTATTCTTGCCTGGAAAACTGCATGGGCAGAGGAGCTTGGCAGGCACAGTTCATGGGGTCACATGAGTCAGACACAACTTAATGATTAAACCACCACCACCACCACCCTTTAGCCTATAAGCATCTGGAGCTCACCAACCCACCCGCCAATTGATACCAATCCCAGGATCCCCTGAATTGAGCAATCAGCAGTGTGAGGAACAGGTCTCAACTAATAGTGTCCAAGGACTCAGTTGCACCCACAAAAGGCTGGCTCCAGTCCTGGACCCTTACTGCCAGTCATGCCAGAAGCCAGCACCAGCGACCAGTGCACAAGCACCAACCCAGAGTCTCCTCAGACTAGGCAGCCAGCTGCACCGGGATCCAGCTCTACCCATCAGTCACTGACAGCTTCTGTATAAAATAGAGCCTTGTAGCCAACTGAGTTAGGAGTTAGTTACACTTGCTAATGAGCCATAATACTTTGTCCTTCCTACAACAGAAGGACCCATGCCACCCGCATAAGGGGCACTCCTAGAGTATGTAGCTCTGCTGACCTATATACTCACAGAGAGGAGTGTGCTTAAGGCCCTGAGGGACATCTCCATCACAGGGCCACGTTTCCAAGATTAGGAAATATTAACAAAGAACCTAACACATAGAAATAAAAACAGGAAATTAGACAAAATGAGACAATAGAAGAATATATTCCAAACAAAACAAGATAAGAACAGAGAAGAGCTAGGGGAAATAGAGATAAAGATCCTCCCGAATAAGGAGTGTAAGCTACTAATTGTAAATATGCTCAATGAAAATAATGAATGAAGAGAGAGAAGACACAGAGAAGCTTAACAGGATTATAAAATATAAAAAAGAAATAGCTGAGGATCATAATAACTGAAATAAACGCTCTTGAAGGAGTTAAGCAGATTAGATATTACAAAGGAATGGATCAGTGAGCTGGAGGACATAGTAATGGAAATCACCCATGCTGAACAGAAAAAAGAATAAAAAATATTAAGATGTTTTAAGATATCTCTGGTATAATATCAAGTGAAACTAATATTCACATTATAGAGTTCCCAAAAGGAGAAGAGAGGCAAAAAGGAACAGAAAACTTATATGAAGACATAATAGCTGAAAACTTCCCTAACTTGGGAAAGGAAAGAGCCATCCAGGTCAGAAATTTCCAAACAAGATCAACTCAAAGAGGTATACAATAGACATAACTAAAATGGCAAAAATTGAAGACAAAGAGAGAATATTAAAAGCAACAAGGGGAAGCTACTAGGTACATACGAGAGAACTCACATAAGATAATCAGCTGACATTTCAGCGGAGAATTTGCAGGCCAGAAAGAGTGGCATGGTATATTTAAATTTATAAGAGGGAAAAGCCTACAACCAAGAATTATCTACTCATGCTATCACTCAAATTTGAAGATGCAATTAATAGTTTTATAGACAAACTGAAAATAAAAGAGTTTAGCACCACTGCTGCTAAGTCACTTCAGTCGTGTCTGACTCTGTGTGACCCCATAGATGGCAGCCCACCAGGCTCTGCCGTCCCTGGGATTCTCCAGGCAAGAACACTGGAGTGGGTTGCCATTTCCTTCTCCAATGCATGAAAGTGAAAAGTGAAAGTAAAGTCTCTCAGTCGTGTCTGACCCTCAGCGACCCCATGGACTGCAGCCTTCCAGGCTCCTCCATCCATGGGATTTTCCAGGCAAGAGTACTGTAGTGGGTGCCATTGCCTTCTCCTTAGCACCACTAAAATGGCTTTATAAGGAATGGGCTTCTCAAGGTAGAAAAAAAGATGACCAGTAGAAATATGAAGACTGTAAAAAGAAAAGAAAGCCTCATGGTTAAAGGCAAATATTCAGGAAAGATAGTAGATCAAAATCACCTGTAAACTAGTAGAAAGTTTAAAAGAATTTAGTGAAATAATCTACATTCATAGTAAGTAGTTAAGGAATACACAAAACCAAACAAAAAGTAGTAAAATGTATGGTTAAAGCACTAAACATGGTAAAAGAGTAAAAATGAAAGGCTGAAACTTTGAATTAAGCCTTAAAAAAAGATCCTTAAACACGTGATGCACACCTTGTTACATATACAATTCATGGTAAGCACAAAGTGCAGCTGTATAATGTGTGCATGTGCCAAGTCATTTCAGTCACATCTGACTCTTTGCAACCCATGAACTGCAGCCCGCCAGGCTCCGCTATTCATAGTGATGCTTTCTAAGGCCCACTTGACTTATATGTATACACACCAGGGCTTCCCTGGTGGCTCAGATGGTAAAGAATTCGCCTGCACTTTGGGAGACCTGGATTTGATCCCTGGGTTGGGAAGATCCCCTGGAGGAGGGCATGGCAACGCACTCCAGTATTCTTGCGTGGAGAATCCCCATGGACAGAGGAGCCTGGCAGGCTACAGTCCATGGGGTCACATGAGTTGGACATGACTGACTAAGCATATATATATATACACACACACACATGCACACATATGTGTGTGTGTGTATCCATAAGGGACTCACTTCAATTCTAACACAGAGCACAAGAGAGGGAATGGGAAAAAAGTGTAGCACACAAATTAAAATGATAAGAAAACTGGAGTAGTAATATCTATATCAGATAAAATGTATTTTACAACAAAAACTGTAACAAGAGACAAAGAGGAACATTACACAGTGATAAACAGAGCAATGCAAGTGGAAGATATAAAAATTGTAAATTTAAGGATACCCAATGAAGGAGCACATAAATACATACAGAGGATAGTAGAAAACATAAATGGAGAAATTAACAGTAAGACAATAATAGTAGAAGACCCTCACTACGCTGCTTACTTCAATAAACAGGTCACACAGAAAGTCAATAAAGAAATACTGACTTTAAATGACACATTAGACTAGATGTACTAAATAGATATAAAGAGAACATTTTATTCCAAAGCACCTAAACACATAGTCTTATCAAGTTCACCAGGAATATTCTCCAGGATAGATCAAGTGCCAGGCTATGAAACATATCTTAATAAATTCTATAAGATTGAAATGACATCAAGTACCTATTTGAGCACATTGCTGTGCGGCTAGAAATCAACTACAGCAAAAAGCACAAACATTTGAAGGCTAAACAGTATGACACCAAACAGTGGGTCAATTAAAAAAGCAAGATGGGACTCAAGTATTGTCTGGAGACAAATGAAAATGGTAACATGACCACCCAAATCTATGGGACCCAGAAAAAGCAAGCATTTCTAAGAGGGAACTTTACAGTGAGAAAAACCCATCTCAGAAAACAGAAAAATCTCACATAAACAACATAACCATACACCCAAAGAATTAGAAAACGATGAACAACAACAACAACAAAACTCAGTTAGTAGAAGGAAATAAACAATAAAGATCAAGCAGAAATAAATAAAATAGAAACTGGAAAAAAAAAAAAACAACCACAAGATCAAAGAAACTAAGAGCTATTTTCTTTGAAAAGATAAACAAAATTAGTAACGTTTTGGCAGGTCTGTCTAAAGAAAAAGAAAGATTGGTCTCAAAATAAATGAAATCAAAAATGAAAGAGAAGTTTCAGCAGAAACCACACAAATATAAAGGATCATAAGAGATTACTACAAACAGTTCTACACCAGTGAAACTGACAACCTTATTGATGTGGATAAAATCCTAGAAATGCACAATATCTTATAGATGAAATCTCAAAGAAATAGAGAATATGAACAGACCAATTACCAATAATGAAGTTGAACTTAAAAAATAAAGTTTAGGATCAGAATGCTTTACTGGTGAATTCTACTAAACATCAAGAGAAGGATTAAAACCTATCCTTCTCAAACTACTCCAAAAAATTTAAGAGGAAGAAATGCTTAAAAACTCATTCAAATAGAACAGAATTCCTCAATGAACTCATTCACAAGAACTCAATGAATGCTGAAAGCAAAACTAGACAAAGACACCGCCAAAAGAAAAGAAAAAAAAAAAAAGATAACTATTGGTCAATATCAATGAAGAACATAAATGCAAAAATTTTTGACAAAATATCAGCAAACTTAATTCATCAATACATTAAAAGGATCATACACCCCAATCAAGTAGAATTTACCCAAGGAGGCAAGGATGGTTCAATATATAGAGATCAATCACTGAAATATCTCACATTAACAAATTCAAGGATAAAAATTATGTGGTCATCTCAATAGATGAAGAAAAGACTTATGATAAAATTAAACACCTATTTATAAAAGAAACTTTCAAGAATGTGGTATAGAGGGACTGCACCTCAATATAATAAAGGTCTTAAAAGACAAGCCTACAGATGAAAACAATGGTGAAAAGCTAAGAACATCTAAGAGAAGAAACAAGAAATGAGTGCCCATTCTGATCACTTTTATTCAACATAGTAGTGGAAGCCCTAGCCACAGCACTTGCACAAGAAAAATAACTAGTAGGAATCCAAAATGGAAAGAAAAATATAAAACTGTTACTGTCTGCAGATGACATGGTACAATATGCAGAACATCCTAAAGATACCAAAAACCATCAGAACTCATAACAAACTCAGGAAAGTTGTGGTAAGAGTTAACATACACAAATAGGTTCCATTTCTATATGTTAGCAACAGACTATCAGAAAGAGAGTTTAACAATTTGCTTTTGAAATTGCATAAAAATAACGTACCATAGGATAAATCTAACTGAGGAGGTAAAAAGGCTTTTACTCAGAAAGCTATAAGAGAGCTATAATTGGTTTTGACACAAACCTACAGAAAGATACACTGTGCTCATGGATTGGAAGAATTAATGCTATTAAAGTGGACATGCCACCTAAGCCGATCTACAGGTTCAGTGCAATACCTATAAAAATTCCAATGACATTTTTCATAGAACTAGGATAAAGAATTCTAAAAGTTGTATGTAATCACAGATTTTAAATAGACAGTACAACCTTGAGAAAGAAGAACAAGGCTAGATGTAACAAACTTCCTAATTTCAAGCTATTCTACTAAGTTACACTAATCAAAACAGTATGGTACTCACACACATGCATATAGATCAATGAGACAGAATAAAGAACCCAGAAATGAGCCTATACTTCCATGATCAATTTATCTATGACCCAAAAAAGCAATGATATACAATGGGAAAAGCAGCCTCTTCAATAAAAGCTGTTGGGAAACTGGACAACTAAATTCAAAATAATTAAACTGGGTTACTTTATCATACCATATACAAAACAAAGCAAAACAAACAGCAAAAATATCAAAATAGATGAAAGACTTAAATGTAAGACATGGAATTCCTAAGCATAGGCATTATGTTTTCTTTTTTTTTTTAACATTGGTCTCAGCAGTGTGTATGTGTATATATATGTGTGTATATATATATGTCCTTGTGCAAGGGCAACAAAAGAAAAAATAAAATTATGGGACTACAGCAAATTAAAAAGCTTTTCCATAGCAAAGAAAACTATAAACACAAAAAAATTCACCCTACTGAATGGGAGAAGATATTTGCAAATGACATATCTGATAAGTGGTTAATATCCAAAATAGTCAGTGAATTCATGCAACTGAACATCAAAATAAGCTGATTAAAAATGAGCAGAGGAACTGAACAGACATGTTTCTGAAGAAGAAATACAGATAGCCAGTTGATACATGAAAATATGTTAAACATCATCAAAACCTCAGTGAGATATCACTTCACATTTAGCAGAATGTCTGTTATCAAAAAGCAACAAATAAATGTTGGTGAGAGTGTAGAGAAAAGAGAACTTCTATACATTGTTGGAAAGAATGGAAATTGCTACAGCCAATATAGAAAATAGTTTTGAGGCTCTTTAAAAAATTAAAAATAGAACTGCCACATATTTCTACCATGCATTTCAGCATTTCACTCCTGCGTATTTATCTGAAGGAAGCAAAGCACTCATTCAAAATAATATATACACCATAATGTTTGTTGCAGTATTATTTGAAATAGCCAAGATTTGAAAGCAGTGTAAATGCTCATCAATAAAGTAATGAGTAAAGATGATGTCATATACATATACGGGCTTCCCTGGTGGCTCAGTGGTCAATAATCTGCCAGCAATGCCAGAGCCGCAGGAGATGCAGGTTCGATCCCTGTGTGGGGAAGATCCCCTGGAGGAATGCATGACCACCCATTCCAGTATTCATGCCTGGAGAATACCTTGGCCAGAGAAGCCCGGCAGGATACAGTCCTTAGGGTTGCAGAGTCAGACATAATAAAGGTGACTTAGCATGTGCACACACATACATAGAATACACACACACACACATATACATGCATATGTAATAGATGATGTAGTATATTACATAACCATTAAAAAGAATAAAATCTTACCATTTGTGACAATATGGATGGACGTAATGGATATTTTGCCAAGTGGAATAAGTCAGACAGAGGAAGGCAAATATGGTGTGGTTTCATTTATGTGTGGAATCTAAAAACTGCAATGAATGAGCAAGCATAACAAAATAGAAACAGAGTCATTGATACAGAACATAAAGAGGTGGTTGCCAGATGGCCTGAGGATGGGAGAATGAGTGAAATAAGTGAGGGGGATTAAGAGGTACAACTTACAGTTACAAAATAAATAATGGAGATGAAATGTACAGCGTGGAGAATAAAGTCAGTGTTATATTTGTATGGTGACAGATAGTCACTAGACTTACGGTGATCATTTCATAATGTATAGAATTCTTGAATCACTATGTTGTTCTTGGAGCTAACATAGTATTGTCAGTGAATTCTACTTCAATTGAAAAATAATTTAAGAGGGTACTCAGAAAAGAATACTTACAAACCTGTCATTTTATTTAACTTAAAAACTACAATTAAACACTCCTTTGAATTTTATCTTAGACTGTGACTAAAAATGGCTATGTAATACAGTAATAACTTTTGATAATGTGATTTAACGTGGCTAGCAAAAAGGTACAATTAGATGAGGATCTAGCCCACTATGTATTAATCTTGAGTAAGAATAATCTCTAGAAAATAAAGCTTACTAAATATTTTGCTTCTGTTTTCCATTTTGTAGGCACCATGGTGAGGATTTATTCAGTTTACAATGGAAATACTTTTAAGTCGTGCAAAGTGACAAGACCTTTGGCAGTTAATCCAGAGAGCGTTGTTAATTTATGCAATGTAAGAGCTGTCATATAGCAAAGTTTGTCAGCTGAACAAACACTGATAAACCACGTTGTAAGTTGTGTGAGGCATTTAGCAGCAAGACTGTTACATAGCAAATGCTCAAATAAGTTCAGCAGCTGCTGTGAGTGTTGCAACAGCAGTTGATGGTGGTGGTATTCTTATTACCACTGCTCTTGTGCAAAGCGCTATAGCTAACCTGAGATTACAAATAGTCTGTGACAACATCTTTGCTCTTAAGAATCTAACAGTTCTCCTAATGTCTTCATTTTTAAAATTTTGATGACTACCAAACAATAGCTAGACATTGGGAATGAACTGATGCCCGAGTCACTCTCCGTTCTTTCCTTCAGGAAGATGATAGTTGAGTAGCAGAGTTAGCAGAAACTCAATATTCACAGTGCCTCGTGATGTGCTCTAATAGGCTGATACACAATATGCAGTGGGAACACATAGGAAGGCCACAAAAAATAAATCAGTAAATAAAGGATTTCTTGTTTTTTCATTCTTTTGGTGTTTTAAAAGTTTTTTTGTTTTTGTTTTTTTTTTTTTGCTTTAAAAAAATTTTTTTTTTTGGAAGGATAATTGCTTTACAGAATTTTGTTGTTTCCTGTCAAACCTCAACATGAATCAGCCATGGGTATACATATATCCCCTCCCTTTTGAACCTCCCTCCCACCTCCCTCCCCATCCCACCCCGCTAGATTGATACAGAGCCCCTGTTTGAGTTTCCTGAGACATATAGCAAATCCCCGTTGGCAATCTATTTTACATATGGAAATGTAAATTTCTATGTTACTCTCTCCATACATCTCACCCTCTCCTCCCCTCTCCCCATGTCCATAAGTCTATTCTCTATATCTGTTTTTCCATTCACTTCAGTTCAGTTCAGTTGCTCAGTAGTGTCTGACTCTTTGCGACCCCATGAACTCCAGCACGCCAGGCCTCCCTGTCCATTGCTAACTCCCAGAGTCCACCCAAACCCATGTCCATTGAGTCAGTGATGCCATCCAACCATCTCATCCTGTCTTCCCCTTCTCCTCCTGCCTTCAACCTTTCCCAGCATCAGGGTCTTTTCAAATAAGTCAGCTCTTCACATCAAGTGGCCAAAGTATTGGAGTTTCAGCTTCAGCATCAGTCCTTCCAATGAATATTCAGGACTGATTTCCTTTAGGATGGACTGGTTGGATCTCCTTGCAGTCCAAGGCACTCTCAGGAGTCTTCTCCAACACCACGGTTCAAAAGCATCAATTCTTCAGCGCTCAGCTTTATTTATAGTCCAACTCTCACATCCATATATGACCACTGGAAAAACCATAGCCTTGACTAGACAGACCCTTGCTGAAAAAAAAAAAATGTCTCTGCTTTTCAATATGCTGTCTCAGTTGGTCATAACTTTCCTTCCAAGGAGTAAGTGTTTTTTAGTTTCATGGCTGCACCCATCTGCATTGATTTTGGAGCCCAGAAAAATAAAGTCACCCACTGTTTCCACTGTTTCCCCATCTATTTGCCATAAAGTGATGGGACTGGATGCCATGATCTTAGTTTTCTGAATGTTGAGCTTTAAGCCAACTTTTTTACTCTCCTCTTTCACTTTCATCAAGAGGCTCTTTAGTTCTTCTTCATTGCTGCCCTGTAAATAAATTCTTTAGTATCATTTTTCTAGATTCTGTATATATGCATTAGGACCCAATATTTATCTTTCTCTTTCTGACTTACTTCACTCTGTATAATAGGTTCTGGGTTCATCGACCTCATTAGGACTAACTTAAAGCTGTTTCTTTTTATTGCTGAGTAATATTCCATTGTGTATATGTACCACAACTTCTGTATCCATTCATCTGTCAATGGGCATCTAGGTTGCTTCCATGTTCTAGCTATTGTAAATAGTGCTGTAATGAACAATGGGATACATGTGTCTTTTTCAGTTTTGGTTTCCTCAGGGTATATGCCTAGGAATGTGATTGCTGTGTCATATGGTGGTTTGATTCCTAGTGTTTTAAGGAGTCTCCATACTGTCTTTCATAGTGGCTGTATCAATTTACATTCCCACCAACAGTGCAAGAGCGTTTCCTTTTCTCCACGCCCTCTCCAGCATTTATTGTTTGTAGATTTTTTGATGATGGTCATTCTGACTGGTGTGAGGTGATATCTCATTGTATTTTTGATTTGCTTTTCTCTAATAATAAGCATCTTTTCATGCGTTTGTTAGCCATCAGTAGGTCTTCTTTGGTGAAATGTCTGTTCAGGTCTTTTTCCCATTTTTTGTTTGGGTTGTTTGTTTTTCTGGTATTGAGTTGTACGAGCTGCTTGTATATTTTGGAAATTAATCCTTTGTCAGTTGTTTCATTTGCTATTATTTTCTCCCATTCCAAGGGTTGTCTTTTCACCTTGCTTATAGTTTCCTTCACTGTGCAAAAGCTTTTAAATTTAATCAGGTCCCACTTGTTTACTTTTGTTTTTATTTCCATTACTCTAGGAGGTAGGTCATAGAGGATCTTGCTTTGATTTATGTCATTGACTGTTCTGCCTATGTTTTCCTCTAAGAGTTTTATAGTTTCTGGTCTTACATTTACATCTTTAATCCATTTTGAGTTTATCTTTGTGTATGGTGTTAGGAAGTGTTCTAATTACATTCTTTTATATGCAGCTGTCCAGTTTTCCTAGTACCATTTATTGAAGAGGTTGTCTTTGCCCCATTGTATAATCTTGCCTCCTTTGTCAAAAATAAGGTACCCATGGGTGCTTGGGTTTATTTCTGGACTTTCTATCTTTTTCCATTGGTCTATATTTCTGTTTTTGCACCAGTAAATAAAGGATTTCTTGTGGAAGATATTTAATCTGCATCTGTAAACCCTGTAAAGTTAGCCAAGCTTGGAGGTAAGAAGGAGTGTGGTGCTATGGGAAGCTAATGAAATTAACCAGAGATCAAACTGCCAACAGCCATTGGATCATAGAAAAAGCAAGAGAATCCTGGAAAAGCATCTACTTCTGCTTTACTGACTATGATAAAACCTTTAACTGTGTGGATCACAACAGACTGTGGAAAATTCGTAAACAGATGGGAATACCAGAACACCTTACCTGCCACCTGAGATCCGTATGCAGGTCAAGAAGCAACAGTTACAACCAGACATGGAACAATGGACTGTTTCCAAATTGGGAAAGGAGTACATCAAAGCTGTATATTGTCACCTTGCTTATTTTACTTATATTTAGAGTACATCCTGTGAAATGCCAGGCTGGATGAAGCGCAAGCTGGAATCAAGATTGCTGGGAGAAATATTAATATCCTCAGATATCCAGATGACACCATGCTTATGTCAGCTAGTGAAGAGGAACGAAAGAGCCTCTTGATGAAAGTGAAAGAAGAGAGTGAAAAATCTGGCAAAAATGCAACATTCAAAAAACTTAGATCATGGCCTCCAGTCCCATTACTTCATGGGGAAACAATGGAAACAGGGAAAGACTTTATTTTCTTGGGCTCAAAATCATTGCAGATCATGACTGCAGCCATGAAATTAAAAGATGCTTGCTCCTTGGAAGAAAAGCTATAACCAACCTAGACAGCATATTAAAAAGCAGAGACATTAGTTGCTGACAAAGGTCCATCTAGTCAAAGGTATGGTTTTTCCAGGAGTCATGTATGAATGTGTGAGTTGGACCATAAAGAAGGCTGAGAGATGAAGAATTGATGCTTTTGAACTGTGGTGTTGGAGAAGACTCTTGAGAGTCCCTTGTACTGCAAGGAGATCCAACTAGTCCATCCTAAAGGAAATCAGTCCTCAATATTCATTGGAAGGACTGATGCTGAAGCTGAAACTCCAAAACTTTGGCACCTGATGCAAAGAACTGACTCGTATGAAAAGACCCTGATGCTGGGAAAGATTGAAGGCAGAAGGTGAAGGGGATGACAGAGGATTAGGTGGTTGGATGGCATCACTGATTCAATGCACATGAGTTTGGGACCACTCCAGGAGTTGGTAATGGACAGGGAGGCCTGGCGTGCTGTAGTCCATGGGGTTGCAAAGAGTTGGACACAACTGAGAGACTGAACTGAACTGAATGTTGGCTCCTAGGAGAAGAAATGGTTAGGGCAAGACTGAGTCCCATTCATAAAAGGTGCTGCTGAAGACAGCTAGAAAAACAGGGATTTGATGATCAGGACAAAAGAGCAGCTCTAAGAATTGCAGTGCTAGGCATAGGTGGCTGGTCACTGAATTGTAAATGACCAGGACTAATTTTTTTTTAAGATAGTGCTTGCCTCTAGGTGTCAGAGGGAGCTGAAATTATGAAGAGAATCAGAGAGGGTCAGATGACAAGAAGGTATCCCTGGAATTGCATGAAAAGTGCCAGGTCTTTCAAGTACCACACTATTGAGGTTTCTGTAAAAAGAAGTTACAGTGTTTCTATTTCTCTAGAAAACTATTGTTTACTGAAACTTAATTTTTTAAAAAAAGGTACATCATATTTTAATATTTTTAAAAAACATTTTATTGAAATATAGTTGACTTATAATGTGGTATTCATTTCTTTTGTAAGGAAAGTGATCCAGTTATACATATTTATACATTCTTTTTTGTATTCTTTTTCATTACAGTTTATCAGGATACTGAATATGGTTGCCTGTGTTAGAGAGTACGACTTTGTTTTTTATCTGTTCTATGTATAATAGTTTGTGTCTGCTAATCCCAAATTCCCAATTTATCCCTACCACAACCTCCACCTCGGCAGCCACCAGTCCCTTCTCCATTTCTGTCAGTCGGTTTGTGTTTCATAGATCATTTTGTCTATGCCATATTTTAGATTTCACATTTAAACAATATCATATGGTATTTGTGTTTCTCTGAGTTACTTCATTTAGTATAATAATCTCTGTGTCCATCCATGTAGTTGCAAAAAGCATTATTTCATACTTTTTTATGACTTAGTAGTATTCTATTGTGGGCTTCCCCCTTGGCTCAGCAGTAAAGAATCCACCTGCAATGCAGGAGTTGCAGGAGATGCAGGTTCAATTCCTGGGTTGGGAAGATCCTCTGGAGGAGGGCATGTTAACCTACTCCAGGATTCTTGCCTAGAGAATCCCATGGATAGAGGAGCCTGGCGGGCTACTGTTCATAGGATCTCAAAGAGTCAGGTATGACTGAAGCAACTTAACACACACACATACACAGTATTCTATTCTATATATGTACCACATTTTTATCCATTCATCTGTCAATAGACATTTGGGTTGTTTCTTTGTCTTGGCTTGTGAATAACGTTGCTATGAACATATGGATGCAAGTATCTTTTTGAATTATAGTTTTGTCCAGATATATCCCAAGGAGTAGGATTGCTGGATCATATGGCAATTCTATCTTTAGTTTTTGAGGAACCTCCAAACTGTTTTCCATAGTGGCTATATCAATTTACTTTCCCACCAACAATGTAGGAGAGTTCCTTTTTCTCCACACCTATTCCAGCATTTGTTCTTTATAGATTTTTAAAATATAGCCATTCCAATAGTTATGAGGTGGTATGTTATTCTGGTTTAGATTTTAATTTCTTTAATAATTAGCAATGTTGAGCATCTCTTCATGTTTTTTCTTGTCATCTGTTTGTCTTCTTTGGAGAAATGTCTACTTAGGTCTTCTGCGAGTTTTTGGATTGGGTTTTTTGTTGCTGCTGTTGAGTTGTATGAGCTATGTGCATATTTTGAAATTAAATGCATGTCAGTAACATCATTTGCAAACATTTTCTCCCAGTTCATAGACTGTCTTTTCATTTTGTTTATGGTTTCCCCTTCTGTACAAAAGCTTGATTCAATCCAATTTATTTTTGCTTTTATTTCTATTGCCTTGGGAGGTTGACCTAAGAAAACATTTGTGCAATTTACTCAGTATGTGCTATCAACGCTCAGGAGGCGTTGAGAATTAAGTGTGACTATTGCTAAACCACTGTTTTTTGCATCTTGCCTAGAATAGTTGCTGAGTCTCTGCATTCATTGGTCTGCCCTGCTTTACTTATAAAGTGCAGTAATTTGTAACAGCTACTGGTCAGAACATTAAGCAAAGACTGTTTATATCCTTGATCTGAAGCTCCGAAGGAGTGCTGTAAGAGCTGGCCATTTGTGAGCTGCTGATACACACAACTACTTGTTCTTAATTCTGAAATCCTTTAAAATAGAGACAATATTTTCTAAGTTGTCCGCTCTATTTGCTGTTGTCATCAGAAAGAGAAATGCTAGAAAAGAAAAGAAAAACAAGTCTTCTTGTTGATTCTGGAAATTTTTCACGATGTTTGTTACAATATATTTATCATGTGTATCAACCTAGTTTTCCTATTGTTCTCATTAAACAAAACAGCAGTAGAAGATCTAAAATAAGTTACATGACTGAATCATGTTGCTGTATACCTGAAACTAACACAACATTGTAAGTCAACTATCCTTCAATAAAGAAACCTTATAGAGTTAGAATTCTGAAGACTAAAAAATTATAGTCTCCTAAATAAACATGTAAGGACAATTTTCCTCTACCTTCCTTATGAGAGGTTTTATTCCTTGTATAAATAAATGTGGGAAATGGTTATGTAGGAAAGTAGGAGAAATGGTTACTTATATACAGCAATATTTTAATTTATTTAATGAGTGTGTGTTGTATCCCTGTTGTATTTAAGAAAATATACTATGTTAAAGTAAAAACGGAAAAGCTAGGCTTTGAACACTGTATGATTAGGATTCCACCTTTGAACCCGATTTTCTTCTTCTGTTAGGGGAGATTCTTGCAATCACCTCGGTGGCACTGCCTTTACAGAGACTATAATTCTATGTGGGAATTATACCTTAACCACCAAATTAGAAGAAGAAAAGTAAAATTGTACCTGTAGTAAGTGCAAAGAAAAGAGGTATATAGTGTAATAAGAATATATTCCTGACAGTGTGTTTTAATTTTTAAAACGTGATCAAAAATATCATTAAAATCTGTTCTGAAGAAGAGATATGTGAACTGACAGAGCTATCCCGAATTTGAGTTAGTTCTAGTCAAGTGGGTGAACCTAAAGCCTTTTATACGGAGTGAAGTAAATCAGAAAGATAAAAACAAATACTGTGTATTAACACATGTATGTGCAATCTAGAACAATGGTACTGATGAAGCTACTTTTAGACCAGCAATAGAGACAGAGAACAGACTTGTGAACACAGCGGGAGGGAAGGAGAGAGTGGGACGGATTGAGAGAGGAGCTCTGAAGCACGTCTTTTACCACATGCAAAGCAGAGCCATTTGGGCTTCCCTGGTGGCTCACCCAGTAAAGAATCTGCCTACAATTCAGGAGACCCAGGTTCCATTCCTGAGTCAGGAAGATCCCCTGGAAAAGGGAATGGCTACCCACTCCAGTACTCTTGCCTGGAGAGTCCCATGGACAGAGAGCCTGGTGGGCTATAGCGCATGGGGTCACACAGAGTTGGACACGACTGAGCGATGAAGCACAGTACACCTGGGAATTTGCTGTATGACACGGAACTCAACCCGATGCTCCGTGGGTGGGTGCATGGGGTGATATAGGGTGGGAGGTGGGAGACAGATTGAAGACGGAGTGGACATATGTATATCTCTATGGCTGATCCGTGCTGATGCATGGCAGAAACAGTACAACATAGTAAAGCAATTATCCTCCAAATAAAAATAAATAAATTTTTTTTAAAAAGAACATATTCTTTGAGAAGAAATAAAAGACTAAAAATTAAGAGACAGGGATCTTAGTGCTGGGATATCATAGACATGGTGAGATGTTCCATTTTGGTCTATAAGTTTCATGTTGTTCACTCGCTCAGTCATGACTGAATCTTTGTGACCCCATGGAGTGCAGCATGCCAGGCTTCCCTGTCCTTGACCATCTCATGGAGTTTGTTCACTCATGTCCATTGAGTTGGTGAGGCCATCCAGAGATCTCGTCCTCTATCACACCCTTCTCCTGCCTTCAGTCTTTCCAAGCCTTGGGGTCTTTTCCAATGAGTCAGTGCATCAGGTGGCCAAACTATTAGAGTTTCAGCATCAGTCCTTCCAATGAATATTCAGGTTTGAGTTCCTTTAGGATTGGCTGGTTTGATCTCCTTGCAGTCCAAGGGACTCTCAAGAGTCTTCTCCAACACCGCAGTTCAAAAGCATCAGTTCCTCAGCACTCAGCCTTCCTTATGGTCCAAATCACACATCCATACATGACTCCTGGGAAAATCATAGCTCCGACTAGATAGACCTTTGTCAGCAGAGTACTGTCTCTGCTTTCTTATACGCTGTCTAGGTTTGTCATAGTTTCTCTTCCAAAGAGCAAGCGTCTTTTGATTTCATGGCTGCAGTCACTGACTGCAGTGATTTTTGAAGCCCAAATAAGTAAAGTCTTTCACTGCTTTCATTGTTTCCCCATCTATATGCCATGAAGTGATGGGACTGGATGCCATGATCTTAGTTTTTTGAATGTTACATTTTTGCCACCTTTTTCACTCTCCTCTTTCACCTTCTTTAAGAGGCTCTTTAGTTCCTTTTTGCTTTCTTCCATATGGCTGGTGTCATCTGTATATATCTGAGGTTATTGATATTTCTCCCTGAAATCTTGATTTCAGCTTGTGATCCATCCAGCCTGGTATTTCATATGATGTACTCTGTATGTAAGTTAAATAAATAGGGCAACAATCTACAGCGTTGGCAAACTCCTTTCCCAATTTTGGACCAGTATGTTTTCCAGTGTTTGGTTCTAATTCTTACTTCTTGATCTACATACAGGTTTCTCAGGAGGCAAGTAAGGTGGTCTGGTATTCTCATCTGTTTAAGAATTTTCCACAGTTTGTTGTGAGCCATGCAGTCCAAGGCTTCAGCTTAGTCAATGAAGCAGAAATAGTTTTTTTGGAATTCTCTTACTTTTTCTATGATCCAACGAATGTTGGCAATTTGATCTCTGGTTTTTCTGCCTTTTATAAATCCAGCTTGTACATCTGGAAGTTCTCAATTCCCATACTGTTGATGCCTAGCTTGGAGGATTTTGAGCATGACCTTACTAGCATGTGATATGAGAGCAATTGTGCGGTAGTTTGAGCATTGTTTGGCATTGCCTTTCTTTGGGATTGGAATGAAAACTGACCTTTGCCAGTCCTGTGGCCACTGCTGAGTTTTCCAAATTTGCTGGCATATTGAGTGTAGCACTTTCACAGCATCATTTTTTTAGGATTTGAACTAGCTCAACTGGAATTCCATCACCTCCACTAGCTTTGTTCTTAGTGATGCTTCCTAATGCCCACTTGACTTCAAACTCGCCGAGATCTGGCTCTAGGTGAATGATCACACCGTCATGGTTATGTGGGTCATTAAGATCTTTTTTTGTATAGTTCTTCTATATATTCTTCCCATCTCGTCTTAATATCTTCTGCTTCTGTTAGGTGCATACCATTTCTGTCCTATATTGTGCCCGTCTTTGAATGAAATGTTTCCTTCATACCTCTAGTTTTCTTGAAGAGATCTATAGTCTTTCCCATTCTATTGTTTTCCTCTATTTCTTTGCACTAATCACTAAGGAAGGCTTTCTTATCTCTCCTTGCTATACTTTGAGACTCTGCACTCAGATGGATATGTCTTTCCTTTTCTCCTTTGCCTTTCACGTCTTTTCTTTTCTCATCTTTTTGTAAAGCCTCCTCAGCCAACCATTTTGCCTTTTTCCATTTCTTTTTCTTGGGGATGGTTTTGATCACTGCCTCCTGTACAAAGACTTATGGTAGTTACCTTGTACATAGGTGGTTTTGCCAACCTTCTGTACAGTCAAAAGTCTATGTATAACTTAGGGTTGGGTGTTTGCATCCACAGTTCTTCCATAGCCATGATTTTTCCGTATGTATTTCTGCGTCTATGATCAGCTGGAGTTTGTATAGCACTACTGTAACATCTACTGTTGGAAAAAATCCACATGTATGTCAGTCTATGCAATTCAAGCCCATTTTGTTCAAGGTTCAATCTAGTTGCTTTTTCCTTGCTGCTTTTGCAATTATTTATTTATCTTTCCTTTTTGCTATTTTTCATTACAGTGTGTCATGTCTCTTTGAGTTGATCGTTTTTTGGACTATCTGTGATTCCTGGGTATGAATGCCTGTTTCCTTTCCTACTTTAGAAATGCTTTCAGCTATTATCTCAACAATTAAATTCTCTGTCTCTTTCTGTCTCTTGTCCTTCTGGTACCCCCTATAATGCAAATGTCAGCACACTTGATGTTGCCCAGAAGTCACTTAAACTAGCCTCATTTCTAAAAAAAATATTTTTCTTTTTTCTACTTAGCTTTAGTGATTTCTGCTTTTCTGTCTTCCAGTTTGCTGGTTTGTTCTGTTGTATCATCTAATCTACTATTGATCTGTTTAAGCCCATTTTTTATTTCAATTACTATATCCTTCAGCTCTGTTATTTTTCTTTATATTTTTTGACTCTTTGTTAAACTTATGTGTTCATACATTCTTCTCTTTAGTTTATTGAACATCTTTGCAATCATTACCTTAAGCTCCTTACTAGGTAGATTGCTTATCTCTACTTCACTTAACTCTTCTTTTGGATTTTTATCTTGTTCCTTCACTTGAAGCACATTCCTCTGTTGACTCATTTTGTCTGATTCTCTGTTTTTATTTTTATATGGTAAGTAGTTGGATTAAGTTTCTCAGACTGGAAGAGTTAGCCCAAATAGGAGACATCCTCTTGGGGCCAGCCACACCCCCTTTCCTGGTCACAGAGTTACCTGCTGTAGGAGCAGTTTCTATGTAGGCTGCACGCACTCTATGTTGTGGTGGGTCTGACTAATGTGGGCACCATGTAGGCAGGGGTGACCCATAGCCCAGTTGTCTGCCAGGCCCTGCTTCTTGTAGAGGCTGTTGGCCTGTTGGTGAGGAGGGTGGATTCTGGAGCAACTGCCCTGCAGGACCTGTTTCCTGGTAGCTGGTTCCAACCTGCCGGTGGGTTAGCCTGGGTCCTTGCAGAGCTGGCTGTGCGCCCTAGAAAGCTTCATACTGATGCAGACCAGCTGATGGGCAGGTAAACCCTCAGGTTTCTTAAGAGGACTCCAGAATTTCACTCGCCAGCAGCAGTGTTCTCAGCATAGAAGGAGCTCCCCTAAATGCCTTCTGCTAATGGTCTCAGTGTCCTGCAGCCGTCCCGCTCACTGGCCGTCAAGGTCGGATATTCTGGGAGTTCATCTTCCTGTTGTATCACTCCTGCACCAGGGAGCCCAGGGCAGTGCTTCAGTCCCTTTCTCCTTGAAAAGAACCTCTGTAATTTCAAGTGGCCTCTGTGTGTGGGTCACCGACTCCAGTGTCTGAGTCTTGACTGTACCCGACCGTGGTTTCTTCTTTATCACTTTAGCTGTGGATAAGCTTTTCTGGTGGTCCTCATGCTGCTCCCGTGGATAGATACTCTATGAATACTGCAGTTTCGGTGTGCCTTTGGGAAGAAGTGAGCTCTGGGTTTACCCATTCTGCTATTTTGGTCGTCCTTCAACACAGTTCTGTGTTTAGATGGTACTTGCGAGAAGATAGTGTGGCTTTCATGTGGATGATGCAAATTTTTTGGATTCCATCAGCCTTCATATTGCCTGCTGGGAAGGTTTCTAATCATCTTTTTGACAGGGGTTGTCTCAGTCTGGCAGTAAATTATGTATCTAAGGCCTCACACAAAAGACCAGGAACTGAAATTGCTTTTTTGTTTGTTTTTTATAATAGTTCTATTTATCTTGTTTATTTCAAAAACATCAAAAGACAAAAACCAAAAATGGCAGTAATATTCTGAAGAAAGACGAAAACAAAATTAAATTCTCAGTTTTGTTCAAAATGCCATTGCCAGTGGCATTTGTATTTGAAATGAGAACACTGAAGTGATTATTTTATTTTAATACAATACGGCCAAGAATTTTATTTTTATTACTAATTCAATATGTGAAATATTGTTTTCAAAATACCCTAAAAAGATCAAGAGAAGTGGTCCATAATCAAACCCATTAATATGTCTTTATTGACACTTATAAATTGTCTCAGTAACCATGGTAAAATGTCTCTAAAATTCCTCATGTCCTTTCAAATCAGATTCTATGACAGATGAGCTTGTAACAAACTCTAGAAACAACTTTTGTTTTTCAATCTGTCTGAATTTTAGAGTTGTGGATAATAGATTAGTGACCTATATAGTGAATGCCATTCAACAATGTAAGCAAACAATATTTTGGTTATTTTTCCTTTAGCAATATATCAGGATTAACATTATTTATTGTTTCAAATTCTTATGATGTACAAATAGTAAAATATTTTTGTGTTTAAAGTTCAGCAAGTTATATTTGGCTTTTCTCTACCACTCTTATTTACCACTCTGTTTCCAATGCTTGCCATAGTACTTAGCTTTTGGAGGTAAATAAATATATCATTATTAAATGAATGCTTGGTATTCAGTGATTTAAGAAGTCTATTGAATGCTCAGCTACTAACTGGACAATGCTATTCAAAAAGATGCTGTTAAGGGCACCCTTTATTTTTTCATAGAATTATTAGCTAACCAGGCATAGATTTATATTTAAAGGATGGACTCAATTTTGAAGTATATTCTATAACTGTAAAAAAAAATCACCTTACAAACAGTCCTCACTATTTCATTGTGTTGTTGTTGAAGCTTTTTAATATTTATAAATAGGACAGTTGCTCCTATGAATTTTCTTATAAGTTTTCACAGAGCTGGAAACTTATCAACTCCCCCATTTTCCCTACAACTTGCCATTGAAACTGCAGGAGGCATTCAGACAACTTTTCCCATGGTATGGATGCAGAACTAAGGCCACAGAGACAAGTGACTTGCACAGAAGACCAAGGGCAGAGGCTGCTGTCAAAACCAGAACCCAGGGCTCGTAGTCAGTTCTCCCCAGCAGGCAGTTTTGGTTTATGTTGCTAATGGAAAAAAAGAGATTTTTAAAAAATTCCTCTGGACATTTATATCTATGATTGGAATAATTACCAAAAAAAAAAAAAAAAAAAAAAAACAACCTTACAGAAAAGTTAAGGCAATGTTCAAGGCAAAATTAATAGAGCTTTTTTCCTTTTAATACCTTTCATCAGATCGTTGCCTTCTTTTCCACCATACCAACCGTCGTCAGTAGTAAAATACTAATGCACTGTGGAATCTGTGTCGCTCTGCCTTTATTTTTGTACCTAATCAACTCTGTGTATAATTTTTTAGCCATGGGGCCCACCCTGAATTACAGTTACAAGCTATATGCATTAATAAAATGGAAACTACCAGGAATGAAGTAAACCTTTGAACGTGGTTAGGAAGGCCAAAGAAGGAAAACTGAAGTCCTCTTGACAGGCAGTTTCTGAAGCTGCTGATGTTCCTTTAAAAGGCCTTTTTCATGTTGGCTCCCAGGGAGGCTCTGCATAACATACTGAGTAAAGCCCGTTACTGCGGCCACAGTACACGGCACTGAGCTTCTCGTGAGGCCTCCAAGAAAATGAACCAGCTTTCCACTGCTGACGTCTCAGCTTGCAATTCTGTTTTCCAAGTGTTGGTTAAGGGAAACAAAGACATAACTTCTTTGGGGATTTATTGTTGGTCCGTGTCTACCTCTTTCATTTCCTTGAGAGCTGTATATTGAAATGTCATAAATATTTTTAAAGATATTTTATAAATTGCAAAAATGAAGTAACCTTTTTAACCCTGGATCTGTGCTACACAAACTCAAGAATAGCCAGAACATAATAAGAAGCAGAAATGTACTTTTGCTTTTGGTTATCTCTTATTTTACAGTTTTACTCAATAAACAATTTTGAAAATAATGCCATGGCTCACTTTTAAATAAAATAATATTAATTAGAAAAGAAGCTAACAATGTCGTTAGTTAATGGTGTTTTATCCTTCGGATTACTATCAATAATTTCAGATAATTTTAATTAATTTTTAACATATTAGTCTCCAAATTAATAATAGCACAAAAATAATCTTAGTAAATTATTTTGGTAATAATTCTCTTTGTCAGTAGAATCTGGTTAGCTAGCATGTATCTGTTACTTGCAGGGATTCTGTTGCATTATGTAGAAGAAACAATCATAGAATAGTTATTTAGAGCTAAAATGTGTTTCAGAAAAAGAAATAAATATAATTAAATATAAATTTTCTTTATTAAAAATATACTATTATAATACCCCAAAGCCTCTGAATATGTGGTTATGTTATATGTGAAATAAAGACTCCTTTCTGTTATTTCCAGTAATGTACTCCATCTTGGTCTAGACCATAGACAGACCCATATTATATTAAATAGATGTTATAGTACTTCATATTAAAGTGAGAATTCAGTATGGGTTTTGGGCAAACTCTGACATAGTATGTATGAAATTGTTTTCATACATTTCTATGTTTAAGAAAACATAGAAATTGTTTTCTTAAAAGACGTAATTATGCACTTCAAACATGAAACATTTATGGAATCATTGAAATTGCTGGTATAAACATGAAAATAAAAAAGGAAAATACCACAACTGTTTAGGTTGTGTTTTGTGTTCAGCTATAATCTAGACACTCTTAAAAGAAGCTATAACACTTCATTATTTATAATACGTCTATCCAGGTAAAGCCTAAAATGAGGTCTCTTCTGCTATTAAAAATGCCATTTAAGGGTTATGTAAAATATCATCAATTATTTGTGTTGTTATTATCTTGACTTTATTTTTTACCTTTTGTTTTAAATTTCATTTGGAAGAAATGCAAAGAAATAACATTATCTGGATGCAGAAAAAAATTAAGGTAGTATATATCAGAATTGCTTGTACTTTGAAATGTTAAAAATGGCCAGGTTCTTCGGTGGTGAAAGTCATAGTGTTTCAATGTCTAGTCCTTGGATTAATGAAGCAGGCTACCTCCATGGCTCAAGCTGTAAACCGTTCAATTAATAATGCAGAGAAACCAAAAATTGCTTGATGCGTGAACTAAAATCACTACTTATCAATTTGCAGTGGGAATTCTAATATTTGTTGTTCAGTCACTCAGTCATGCCTAAATATTTGCGACCCCATGGAGTGTAGCACACCAGGCTTTCCTGTCCTTTACCATTTCCCAGAGTTTGCTAAAACTCATGTCCATCGAGTCAGTGATGCCATCCGACCATCTCATCCTCTGCCGTCCCCTTCTCCTCCTGCCCTCAACCTTTCCCAGCCTAAGGGTCTTTTCCAATGAGTCAGCTTTTTGCATTATGCGTTGAATGTATTGGAGCTGCAGCTTCAGCATCAGTCCTTGCAATGTATATTCAGGATTGATTCCTTTAGTATTGACTGGTTTGATCTTGCATTCCAAGGGACTCTCAAAAGTCTTATCCAACACCACAATTCAAAAGCATCAATTCTTCGGAGCTCAGCATTCTTTACAGTCCAACTCTCACATCCATACATGACTACTGGAAAAACCATAACTTTGGCTAGACAGACCTATGTCGGCAAAGTGATGTTGCTGCTTTTTAATACACTGTCTAGGGTTGTCATAGCTTTTCTTCCAAGAAGTAAATGTCTTTTAATTTCATGACTAAAGTCACTGTCTGCAGTGATTTTGGAGACCAAGAAAATAAAGTCTGTTACTGTTTCCATTGTTTCCCCATCTGTTTGCCAAGAAGTGATGGGACTGGATGCCATGATCTTAGTGTTTTGAATGCTGAGTTTTAAGCCAACTTTTTCACTCTACTCTTTCACTTTCATCAAGAGGCTCTTTAGTTCCTCTTCAAATTTGGTCATTTAAATGGTATCATCTGCAAAAAAGCAAGCGAGTTCCAGGAAAACATCTATTTCTGCTTTTTTGACTATGCCAAAACCTTTGACTGTGTGGATCACCACAAACTGTGGAAAATTCTTAAACAGATGGGAATACCAGACCAGCTGACCTGCCTCTTGAGAAATCTGTATGCAGGTCAGGAGACAAAACTTAGAACTGGTCATGGAACAACAGACTGGTTCCAAATAGGGAGAGGAGTACGTCAAGGCTGTATATTGTCACCCTGCTTATTTAACTTATATGCAGAGTACATCATGAGAACCGCTGGGATGGATGAAGCAGAAGCTGGAATGAATTGCCAGAAGAAATATCAGTAACCTCAGATACGCAGATGACACCAACCATATGGAAGAAAACAAAGAACTAAAGAGCCTCTTGATGAAAGTGAAAGAGGAGAGTGAAAAACTTGGCTTAAAGCTCAATATTCAGAAAATTAAGATCGTGGCATCTAGTCCCATCACTTCATGGGAAATAGATGGTGAAACAGTGGAAACAGTGACAGACTTTATTTTGGGGGGCTCCAAAATCACTGAAGATTGTGACTAACCCCATGAAATTAAAAGACACTTACTCCTTGGGAGGAAAGTTATGACCAACCTAGATAGCATATTCAAAAGCAGAGACATTACTCTGCCAACAAAGGTCTGTCTAGTCAAGGCTATAGTTTTTCCAGTAGTCATATATAGATGAGAGAGTTGGACCAAAAAGAAAGCTGAGCTCTGAAGAATTGATGCTTTTGAACTGTGGTGTTGGAGAAGACTCTTGAGAGTCCCTTGGACTTCAAGAAGATCCAACCAGTCCCTCATAAAGGAAATCAGTCCTGAATATTCATTGGAAGGACTGATGTTGAAGTTGAAACTCCAATACTTTGATCACCTGATGAGAAGAACCGACTCACTGGAAAAGACTGATGCTGGGAAAGATTGAAGGCGGGAAGAGGAGGGGACAACAGAGAATGAGATGGTTGGATGGTATCACTGCCTCAATGGACATAAGTATGAATAAACTCTGGGAGTTGGTGATGGACAGGGAGGCCTGGCGTGCTGCAGTCCATGAGGTTGCAAAGAGTCGGACAGGACTGAGCAACTGAACTGAACTGCACATCTGAGGCTGTTGTTATTTCTCCCAACAATCTTGATTTCCAGCTTGTGAATCATCCAGCCTGGCATTTTGCATGACATACTCTGCACATAAGTTAAATAAACAGTTTGACAATATGCAGCATGGTCAATACTCCTTTCCCAGTTTTGAATCAGTCCATTGTTCCATGTCCAGTTCTAATTGTTGCTTCTTGGCCTGCATTTAGGTTCCTAAGGAGACAGGTAAGATGGTCTAGTATACCCATCTTTTTAAGAATTTTCATAGTTCACTATGATCCACACAAACAAAGGCTTCAGTGTAGTCTCTGAACCAAGGATAGAGATATTTTTCTGGAATTCTCTTGTATTCTCTATGATTGAATGAATGTTGGCCATTTGATCTCTGGTTCCTCTGCCTTTTCTGAACCCAGCTTGTACATCAGGAAATTATCAATTCAAGTACTGTGGAAGCCTAGCTTAATGGATTTTGAGCATAACCTTACTAGCATGGGAAATGAGCATGAATGTCTGGTAGTTTGAAGATTCCTTAACACTGCCCTTGTTTGGGTTTAGAATAAAAGCTGACTTTATCCAGTCCTGTGGCCATTATTGGGTTTTACAAGTTTTCTGACACACTGAGTGCAGCACTTTAGCAGCGTTTTCTTTTAGGATTGTAGATAGCTCAGCTGCAATTCCATCACCTCTACTAGCTTTAGTAATGCTTCCTCAGGCCCATTTGACTTCACACTCCAGGATATCTGGCTCTAGGTGAGTGGCCACAGTTTTGTGCTTATCCCGGTCATTAAGACCATTTTTATATAGCTCTTCTGTGTATTCTTGCCACCTCTTCTTAATCTCTTCTGCCTCTGTTAGGTCCTTTATGTTTCTGTCCTTTATTGTGCCCATCCTGGCATGTAATATTTCTTTGATATGTCCAGTCTTCTTGAAGAGATCTCTAGTCCTTCCCATTCTATTGTTTTCCTCTATTTCTTTGCATTGTTCATTGAAGTAGGGTTTCTCTCTCCTTGCTGTTCTTGGGAACTCTTCAGTTGGGTATGTATTTCCCTTTCTCCTTTGCTTTTCACTTCTCTTCTTTCCTCAACTATTTGTAAAGCCTCCTCAGACAATCACTTTAGCTTCTTTCATTTCTTTTTCTTTGGGATGCTTTTGGTCACTGCCTCCTATACTGTATTATAAACCTTCATCCATAGCTCTTCAGACATTTTGTCTACAAGATCTCATCCTGTGAATCTATACATCACCTCCAGTGTATAATCAAGTGATGATTTAGGTCATATCTGAATGGCTTAGTGGTTTTCCAACTTTCTTTGTTTAAGCATGACATTTGCAATAAGGAGCTGATGATCTGAGCCACAGTCAGTTCCAGATCTCTTTTTGCTGACTGTATCAGCATCTGTACAGATGCTGACTGTATCTCCATCTTTGGCTGCAAAGAATGTAAACAGTCTAATTTTAGTATTGACCATTTGGTGATGTCCATTTTGGGCTGGAAGAAGC